>NC_092206.1:97132567-97160572 GCF_043381705.1 Parasteatoda tepidariorum
CTAACAATCAATTGATATTCACAAGAGACGTACCTTGACATAACCTTTAAATCCGTCGCATTGTCCGTGGGATTGTTTTCACTTATTTTTTACAATTGTTATCCACTGAATTTGAAAATAAAAAATACTGTCCAATTAAATTATATGTGTATCAAAATGAACTAAAGAAATATTTATAGAAAAACAATACTTTTATGACTTTTATTATTTTTATGCTAGTGAGAATCAAAACAATATGGAAATGAATGAGGGAAAACTGGATCCTACCACGTGATTTCCCTGCCAATAAAAATGTAGCGTTAAACGTTTAACGCAACCTTGTTGGAAGTCGCATAAGAAGTATAACTTCAAAAATCAACCGCTGTCATAGTTACGTAAAATATTAAATGGCATTCGTGTAATATTAAATGACGCTCGCATATCTCTAGAGCCCCTAATTAGACATCACAAAATGGATATATTTATAGTATAGGAGCCTTATATATCTCCTTTTCGAAATGAACATAAGCTTTTAAACCTATATAAAAAATTTTAAAAAACTTACATGACATAAAAGTTCAACTATTGAAATTTTTTATTTTCAATTTTATTTTTAAATTATTTCATTTACCATAATGCATCAAAACAAAATTTTTAAGCTTCGCTAAGCAACATCGTTAAACTTTGTTTTATTAAAGCAAAGTTTAAAGTTACCGAGCTTGCATTGAGTAACTTTAGTTGGATGTTGTTGTTGTTGTTACTTTACGTCGCACTAGAGCTGCACAATGGGCTATTGGCGACGGTCTGGGAAACATCCCGGAGGATGATCCGAAGACATGCCATCACAATTTTGATCCTCTGCGGAAGGGATGGCACTCCCGCTTCGGTAGCCCGACGACCTGCGCGCGAAGTCGAGCATTTTACGGTAGCACAGTTTAACGAGGACCAATACCACACACCCTCGGTCCCTACGCGACTGATCCAAGTGGTCACCCAGCCTCACACTGACCGTAGCCAGTGATGCTTGACTTCGGTGATCTGCTGGGAACCGTGTCCTAACGATCAGTCCACTGCGGGACAACTTTAGTTGGAAAAATACTGTATCTATATGAGGAATTATATTATATAAGGAATTATTAAAATATGCTAAAGAGAAATTGGAATTATTAATGTATAATTATTAGTTTCCCCAAAAAATTTTAAATTTTTTTTATGCACGGTGCTCCGTAATTATCCCCCTAAATACATTTAATAATTTATTTTATAATCTATTTTATAATCTTTGTCGAAAATAAAGTTTTAAAAAAAAACAGTGTACAGTCTGCAAAAAAAAAAAGATATCACCCTGAATAACTTTCGTTCTAATGATCGGATTTTCACGAACTAAGTGTCAATCTTAATGGTTCTTGGGGGTGACTTCAAATATGCTAATTAATTAGTGCTAACTATTAATTAAGTTACGAAATCAGACACAAAAACGTACTTTCTCTGAATAAACATNCCAGGAACCATTAAGATTGACACTTAGTTCGTGAAAATCCGATCATTAGAACGAAAGTTATTCAGGGTGATATCTTTTTTTTTTGCGAACTGTACATTAAGTAACTAATATTTAAACGGAAAAAAAAACTAAAGCTAAAGCTATATGGAAATTCAAGATTTCACTACTTTTCAGGATGTGCCGACCGGCCTGTGTAGGGGGCAGGGAACTGTCCTTGCATCAGAAAGGTTCTGGGTTCGAATCCCGGGCAAGGCACGGATGTTTCTTTCCCTCTATCTGTGTTCTATATCCTTTCTCCTTTGCGTGTGAATGTCACATTCACACACAAAGCCCTATAAACGGGTTGTGGTAGTGTGACGTGAGCGAAGCTGCTCCACCGCCGTGGTTTCGCTACAGGTGCCGAGGTGCCCACTGCAACGGAAAGAGAGTTAGCAGTTCTGGCACTTTCTGTGGCCAATGGACAATAGTTCCAAGTGCCCGCCATTAAAAAAAAAATCTTTTTAGGATGTCGAGACTGGGAACATCAAAACCTGTTTCGTTGTTGGAGAAAGCAGTGAAGTTGAAAAAAGATTTTTAGAAAAACATTCAAGCTTCTTCGGGTAATCAAACTATTCTTGATTGTTTTCATACCACATTCTTCAATAATGATTCCACAGATATTGTTAACGCTTTAGTTTCTTTTTTGCTTAAATATTAACTCATATATAATCATAACTCATGGCGTAAATTCGTCATCTTACAGCCAATCACAAAAAGACAAATAAAAAAATTCGTCTAGGAAATAATGACGGAAGGATATGTGTTAAATGGCGACCCCTAATGTGCATGTTTTTTTTATTCCGGTTATGCCGAAGATTTTAAAATGAATATTAAGGTAGAAGAATACGGAAAAACTTGTTTATTGTAGCTTCCAATAATAATCAAAAGAGACGAAGAAATCGAAAATTAATTCACAATATTGCTGTCAACAAATTAAACTTTCGAATCCGAAATTATGTTATCATCATTTCCATTATTGGAGTATCAAAAAATGCAACAAATATTTCTACTCGGTAACTTCAATTGTCAGCAGTTGAAATGGTGAAGTTTGTGGTTCTACTTTGGTCACCATTTTCTACAAACTCTCCTCTTACTAATTATCTAAAACTAAACTAAACTAAACTCAGTGGCGCGAAAACTCATTGAGGGCCAAGGCCTACTGTGCCCATCCTAGATTTCTTGACCTTGGGCTCTGCGGTGCAGGAGCAGATGTTCCGGTCAGGTGGTCAGCCGAACGCGGAACCTCAAGTGTTTAGTTCTCAAGCATGCTTGGTACCCATTTATCGACGAAGGGATGGAAGCCTGCTTACTGATTATTATTTCTTTAAATATTTAACTTCACTAAAAATAAATACTATCTATTTAAGAAACTTTTAAAATAGCCTTTACTGAATTTGTTGGCAAATGACACGCAAATGCTTTTGATAAATAAAACAAATTTAGACGGAGAAAAAAAAGGAGGGGGAGAGAGAGAGAGAAATTACATGGATTACGTTTGTTCTAATAACCGGTTTGTTCTAATAATTGGTAAGTCCCAATGTTAATTCTCAATAATTCAAAGTATTGACCTAAATACGCTAATTAGTTAGTACTAACTATTAATTGAGCTCTGAAATCAGATACAAACTTAATTTCTTTGAATAAACAAAACTTTAAACGTTTGATGAATATTTTTGGAATACAGTAAACATTAAACATGCCCGGAAATTTGTCGCAAGCATATTGAGAAAGTAGCTTTAAAATTTAGTAGTTCAGTATTTCAAAGTCTATAATATATAGAAGGCCGTGGTAGCTCAGTGGTTAAAAAATCAGACTCCGGTCCGGAGGGTCCATCCTCGATTCCGCTGTGACTCACCGAGTACATATGATATACATGCTCGTAAAATATGTGGAATTGAAGGTCCTGTGGTCGGTCGCTGAAAAGTATCTTGGGTAGACTGCCGTACAATTGAAAAACCAACGTAAAAGACAAAAAATAAAATGGAAGTTTTTTTTATATCTGGCATCCTTGTATGGTAAGCTACATATTGCAAAAAAATGTTTTTCAAGAACAAATTTTATTTTATTGGTATTTTTGAAATTCTATTTTAGCGTTGATAGCATTAGCAATAGTAAGGAAATAGTTGTCAAGCCCTTTTTCTCGGAATCAATCGTGAGGCACGTTGTTGCTTTCAATTGCACGGCAGTTGGCCCAGGGGATAGAACGTTCGCTTTCCAGTGAGGTGAACCGGGTTCGAATCCCAGCCATGGCTGGTCCATACGAATTCCGTACCCAGCTTGTACCGACCACAGTGCTAGCGTAAAATATCCTCAGTACTAGACGAATCATGGGTTAGGGTACCCTTGCCGTCAGGCTAACCGTGGGAGGTTTTCCTCTCCATGTAACACAAATACGGGTTAGTTCCATCAAAAAGTCCTCCACGATGGCAAATTTCTCCCAATACTTGATCTAGGAGTTTCCTTGTCTTCTGGATTGCGTTCAAAATTACAAGACTACGGAGTTGAAAATTGGGTCGGCTGTTCAATGACAGTTTAAAAAAAAAATTGCACGGCAGTATAGGGATTTGTTTAAAATTTCCTCCCCCTTCAGAACAGTAGTGCTTAGACCCCGAGAAAATACAGTTTTATCAGATCTTAACGCAAGCGCAAAGCATTTCTAATTTCTGGTAAATTACGCATTTAAGCTTATAAAACTTAATTCCAAGCACTGTAATGAAATCCATGCAATTTCTCAAAAAGCCATCAGGCTAATAATATAATGGCAAATAATATCAGGTAAAGCAATTAGTATCAATTAGTAAGAAAAATCAATTTTAAATAAAAACAATCTTCTTTATTGGTTTAAACGTAGAATTAGATCCTCAATATAAATTCTCTATTAAAAAAAAATTTAATGGATAGGAAATTAATACTATAATTAATTTCAAAACTGCTTATTGCTTCAAATTCTGTTTATAATTTCTGTTCTGTTGAAACTGGAGAAAAAAGTATCATAATTGTTTTTGGCAAAATAAACTTTACTTCTTTTAAGGATAATGATCAATTAAAATATTTCCTTGAGTGAAATACTATATTTGAGAAATGGAATTACTTATATTTAAAAAATTAAAATACTCATACGCAGTCAAATAGAGTATAATAATAAAGTATAGATATCAAAATAACTTATGAAACCACAAAAAAAAATGCTACGTTAAAATATAAAGCAAAACTTGTTATATTTATTCATTTTAATAGTGGCATAATTAAAAATAACAACATCGTACAAATAGTTATGATGTTGGATATCATAAATTAAAATGATTAAAGAAGATAACATTATAGCTAAGTTTATTGAAAATACATCTTGTTTACATCATACTGAAGATCGAAGTTACAGTGCTTATTCAAAGATAAAAGTTGAAGTAAATGTTTACATGTTGCAATATATTATCTATAAATTGAAGTAGAAGTTAATAAACTATATTGATTGATGGATTGATAATTTACAATATATGACACAAATAATATCACATAATACGTCATTTACGAACGTACCACTTGGATTTGGTGAAAAAGTATCTTCGTGGGATCTAAAATCTATCTCTAAATTGAGGGAGTGGCCTTCACAAAATGAGATCCCCTCTGCAGAGGATTAAACTTGTGATGGCATCTCTTCAGATCATCCTCAGGGATGTTTTCCAGACCGTCGCCCAACCTATGCTTCCTTACATTGATGGAAGAGACACATTCAGTTTTTGTCAGAAGGGACATTTACATTTTTTAATTTCTCAAGAAATATATACTTAATCAATTATTTTATAACTTAAGAGGTTCTTGCAATTTTTCATAGTTAGCAATGAAAAATACGTTCTTCCTTTCGGCAATCTTAATCCTTTATGCTTATAAAGCAAACATTAGGCGAAAACTGACCATCCTCCTTGACCTCCTCTGCGGTACACTTCAAAAGAAGGCCCCTTATTTTCTTTTTTGATAGCTTACTATTGAAATCAACATTCAGTATTATCAATGATGGTCAAAGGTATTATTTTTATTGTTATATTAACTTTAAATATGTACAGAGTGGAACAGCAGCATAATCATTTCAGGGCAGAAAAAATGTGTTTTGAAGCGAAATAGTCTAAATATTCGGAGAAGCATAGTGATTGTAAAATTGGATTTTTGACCATATTTGAGCAAATAAGATAACATTTTATATTAATTTTAATAGAGATTAGGAAAAAATGCATTATTAAATAAAAAGATGTAATAGTAACGCAATAAAGAACTAGTGTTCAATATTTATTTCTGTAGGCTTATATTGTATTTAAATAAATATGCAGTTTAAATAATTTTAGAAGACTGTTAAGTGTACAGACCTGTTTGTTCATTTCCACATGGTTTTTCAAATTATATCTTTAATACGATGTTATTACAAAAAACGAATTTTCAATTTCTTTCATCACTTTTTTAACAACTGAATTAACCCACAACATAAATCCCCATCATATACCGATCTTTCTTTTTTTTTTTTTTTACATATTTTTGTTTCCTATTTTTTTGATATTTTTAATTACATACGGTAATTAAAAATTTCAAAAAATAGGCAGTAATGATACATTTGAACTTCGTATAAGTAATGCCTATTTGTTTATGATGTATTCGAAAATTACTTTTTGACACATCTGACTCCATAGTAATTTTACGCTTTCAGATTATTTTTTCGATCATTTCAACTTGATTTTTCTAACCTCGATATTTTAAACACGATATCATTATAACACGTGTATGTCGAATTTTAAAATATTAATTTTAGACTTGATCTATTTGTGTCGATTCTATAGTAAAATCTCATCATTTATAGATTTTTTATCAACCCTTTCCCCATAGCGTTTCCAATTCCAATATTTCTAATAGTACAATGTTATATTATGACAACAGTGATTCTGCTATTCTGTAGAAACTACGGGTTTTAGGACCATATTTCTGGGTCCTTTTTTTTACAAAAGCAAATCCTTATTTAAAATATTAACTCTCCACCTTTTTCAGGCAACATAGCCAAATTTTTCAACATAAAATAAACATCCTTTGAGTTTTTCAAAATCACAATTGGTTAAACTTGAATTTATAAAAGTGATTGGGAGAAATTTTTAGATTTCAACAAATATTATTTGTAAATACATACTAAACAAAAACATTTACAGCATTAATATTAATGATCATATTGATCTGATAATGAAGTGTTGAGAATTAAACAAACTAACAAAACCTTAAGAAATTCATATTACAAAAGAATACATATTACGTGAATCCTTCCCAACAAATCTAGCTCAGTACGCGCTTATGCGAGTTGTACATTCCTCATAAAAAATGATTGGCACTTTTATATGACATATAGCAGTATGCAGAAACAGATTATGGCACAATCAGTCAGTAGGGAATGAGGACGGAATAGGCAGGTTCATAGGGCATTGGTCTCATGTCCAAGAGGTCGTGGGTTCAATCATCGCCGCTTAGACTCCCCGTGTAGTAAATAGTGACTGATGCACGTTAAATCTGTAGAGTCTCAAAGTCCTCCATGTACCCATAACAAATCAATACCTCTGGCGGTACTGATCCAGGAGTTTCCTTGTCTTCCGGATTGGTTCAAAATTACAAGGCTAGGAAGTTGAACATTAGTTGTAAATCCAAAATTGGTCTGCTGTTCAAAGACGGTTATAAAATAAAATAAAATCAGTAGGGGATGAGCCGCGATGGCTCAGGGGATAGAGCGTTCGCCTCCCAATGGGGCGAACCGAGTTCGAATTCCAGTCGATACGAATTCTGCATCCGGCTTGCACTGACCACAGTTCTGATGTGAAATATCCTCACTGGTAGACGGATCATGGGTTAGAGTCCCCTTGCCGTTAGGCTAACCGTGGGAGGTTCTCTTGGTCTTCCTCTTCATGTAACGCTAATGCAGGTTAGCTCCATCAAAAAGTCCTGCACGAAGGCAAATTTCTCCCAATACTCGATCTAGGAGTTCCCTTGTCTTCTGGATTTGGTTCAAAATTACAAGGCTACGGAGTTGAAAATTAGTAGTCGTAAACCCATAAAATTGGGTCGGTTGTCAACGACGGTTATAATATAAAATAGAAAAATAAGTAGGGAATTCATTTAACAGAACATTGCAAAATCCACGCTTTTTATGGATTTATGGCAACAATTGACAAGACAAAATAAAAAATCTCTTTTTGGAGAAGAAAAATAAAGCACTTTTTAGAAACACCCAAAGTAAAAAGCAAGTTTAAGACCTTTTAAAAAACGATAGTAAAAAATACTCACCTTTAAGCACTTTTTAAAAAAGCTATGCACCCTGTTTNGAATTCTGCATACGGCTTGCACTGACCACAGTTCTGACGTGAAATATCGTGGTAGATGGATCATGGATTAGAGTCCCCTTGCCATTAAACCGTTGGAGGTTCTCTTGGTCTTCCTCTCCATGTAACGCAAATGCAGGTTAGCTCCATCAAAAAGTCCTGCACGAAGGCAAATTTCACCCAATACTCGATCTAGGAGTTCCCTTGTCTTCTGGATTTGGTTCAAAATTACAAGGCTACGAAGTTGAACATTAGTAGTCGTAAACCCATAAAATTGGGTCGGCTGTCAACGACGGTTATAATATAAAACAGAAAAATAAGTAGGGAATTCATTTCATCGAACATTGCAAAAACCAGGCTTTTTATGGATTTATGGCAACAATTGATAAGACACAATAAAAAATCTGTTTTTGGAGAAGAAAAATAAAGCACTTTTTAGAAACACCCAACTTAAAAAGCACCTTTAAGAGCTTTTAAAAGAAGATAGTAAAAAATATTCACCTTCAAGCACTTTTTAAAAAAGCTATACACCCCGTTTTTATCAATCAATATACTCATTAAAAATTCTTCTATCGGTAGAAAAAAAATTCAAAACAAGAGTTATAGACAATTAAGTCTTTTAATTAGGACAGATCAAATGTTTGCATCAAGTAAAAGCAACAATGTAATTTGATATGATAGAAAAAGATTAAAAAAGAATAAAGATTGATAAGAAAAAGATTTTTGTTCATATTAATACAAAAGTTCTGTTATAATTTAGCTTATAGTTAGGGAATTGCATGTCCCAAAGGATGCATCATAACTTATTTTTCAAGTTCCCTCTGCAATTTTTGGCAAATTTGATGCGTTTATCAGGGTGTGTAGTCATATTTTTCGACGAAAAATAAGCACCTTTTAAGTACTTTTCAAGCACTCAAAAATATTTTAAGCACTTTTCAAGCACTCAAAAATATTTTTAAGCACTATGTACATTAACAAAATGCAAAATAATTTTCAAAGACTTTACATGATCATGATGAAAATAGCTAGTTTCTGACAGAGAACTTTTTTCTTGATTATATTAGTTATTATAAAATGATTGAGAGATTTTCGGTTCGATATCAGAGGGCGGAAAATGAAGCCTGAAATTGAGAGTATCTTGCAAAATGCAGCAGAGTTGCACATGAGAGTGCAAAAATCTCACCGAACCCAGCTCAGTAGACGCACCTGCGGACTCGCAAGTATTTTATCTAACATGTAAAATGATTGGCGCTTTCATACGCTATGGACCGACAGTACAACCAAATGTATAATTGTTGAATGAATTGTGAAAATGTTGGATAGAACAATGTAAAAGCTTGCTTTTGTTTAATAAAAATGCACGCTTTACCATGGCGAAAATCGACATGTTAAAGAAAAAAAATCTCATTTTGGAAAAGGGAAAATTAAGCACTTTTTAAAAGCACCCAATGAAAGAAGTACCCTTAAAGGCTTTTAAAAAACGAAAATAAGCACCTGTAAGCACGTTTTAAAAACGCTACCCACCATGGTTATAATACTTATTTCATTATTTTAGTAATAGCTTCTTGACAGGCTCCATTCAATGGGGGAGAAAAAGCACCTAACTAAACTTGTAATCGACACAGGTAAGAAACGAAAATTATTTGCTGTTTTGAAGCAACAAAACTGACTTTTGCACACAAATTTGGCTAAAGTTGAGCTTTTTGCCCAATGAATAGTGTTACAGTTTTGGATCAGGTTGGAGTAATTTTGGGGGAAAATGGCATTTTGGAGATGGCTGGAGCAGAAATTTATTGTTTTGGAGCGATTTCAGCAGCTGTTCCAACCCCTGTATGTTTCTTAACAACAAAAAGCTCTCTACAGTTAACCTGATGGCAAGAGGATTCTAACCCATGACGTGTCTACCACTGAGAATATTCTATGTCAGCAGAGTGGTTGGTATGAGCTCGTGGCAAAATTCATATTGATCAACCAATGCTAGGATTCGAACCAGGTTCACCTCATTGGGCTGTGAGCACTCTATGCCTTGAGCCACGGCAGTTGAATACTATTATGACACACTTTTACTGAATATTTAGAATTATTTTCAAAATGAAATAAAAAATATACATCAGAGATTCAAAATCTATGGCCTGTGGGAGAAAAGTGGTCCCCAAAAGCTTTTAACTTTACCCCTGAACTGTCAAAATATTAATGAAAATATAAGAGAAAAAAAAAGAGTAAAAATTTTTTCCTTTTTTTTTTAGCCATTTTTTTTTTTAGCTTTTTTTCTTCTAGTTTACAGCCTTTCTCAAACTATGAAAATGCGACTATGCGCTTATTTCATTATGAAAGTTTTCAGAGTTAGCGGTGAAAAGTAATTACTTACAAATTTGAGCAAATAAATTAAAAGAGAAGGAAAAAATTTTTCGAGAATAGATAAGATAAATAAAAAAAATTATAACTATACATATCACTAAATTCATTTTCCAAACAAAACATGCAGCGAAAAGCACAGCTAATGTAATTTATTTTTAAGGTGCTGAAGTATTTGGTACATAGATTCACGATTTGCTTCATCAGGGCAATTCATTTCAATTAACACAAAATCTTTGGCTCGCCTTATTTTTAATGTACAAAACAATAAAGATTTAGGTTCAAAGTTCACATCACTTATATCTTCAGCTTTAATAAGATTTGTCGCTTTATTTTGAACCCTTTCAGATTCTTTAAAGTCCTCACTATGTATAGTTGATTCAGAATCACGAACAATATCCATCCATTCTTCTTTGGGCTTCTTTAGAAGATGGCTTGAAGTGGAACTCTGTTGGTTTGAATCATCAACTGAACTATCTTTAGAACACTGATTAATGAGTTCCGAGGTTGGCTCGATTTGTTCTGACTGCTCTAAACTTATTCGTGGCTTTTTACACACTGAAGAATTATCTTCAACCAGTCTACGTTTCTTGAAAGTGTGACCTGAGCTTATGCATCCTTCTTCAGGTGCAGCCCTTTTTAAATCTTCTTTTTCTTTTTTGGCAAATAAAGATATGTTCTTTGAAGCCAGAAAACTATCAGTTTCACCAGAAGCATCAGTTATGACAATGGAAGGTGTTGTACTTATGTCAGCTGATTTGACAGATTTAGAATCAGTATTAATTTCAATCAGTTCTTGCTTCTGTTGATTGGAATCAGAGTTATCAGCTGAAATATCTTTAGAACACTGACTAACGGGTTCATGCCTCATTTCATTCTGCTCTGATTGTTCAGAATCTATTCGTGGCTTTTTACAACTTGAAGAGTTATCTTCAACCAATTTACGTTTTTTGAAAGAATTATCAAAGCTCATATGACTTTCTTCAGATGCAGGCGGTTTTAAATTTTCACTTTCAATTTTAGTAGCTAAAGATTTGCCTTTTGAGGCATAAAAACTAGCAGTTTCACCAACTTGTGCACCAGTCATCGATACAGAACTGGTTGAAGTTATATCAGCTGATTTGGGAGATTTAGACTCAGTATTGGCAGTTATTAGCTCACACTCAGAGATTTTATTTGGTGATAAATTAATGTCACCAGTGTTTTCCACGTTGTGCTTCATTTCTCTCCTTTTTCTTCGTTGATGTGACCATGTGTTATTATCAGTAGTAATTTGACTTTCAGTGTAATGTTCATGTACTCGAACAACTTTAATTAGAATCTGTAATAGAAAATAAAATTAAACTATTGCCCCACATTTAAAAGATTTAGTTTAACAATTTTATTTTTGGAAAAAATTATTTCGGATTATAAGGGTTATACTATCTCACATATATTATTTTTTTTATAGAAAGGAATTTTTTAATATTTTTAATTTGAAAATTTAGGCCTGGAATCTCGTGAATTTATAGTGCCATAGAAAATATTTAGAAATAAGCATTAACAAAATATTTTTATTATGAAGTCTGATGCTTAGTACTCATTTTATTGACCCACTGAAGGAATGAAAGGCTGAGTCAGTCTTGCCCAGTCCGAGCATAGAACCCTAGATGTGTAGCAAAGCGCTACCACTCAGCCACCAGTTTTCGCTCAATTTTAAATTTAAAATAGAGATACCTAAATAAAAATAAAATTTCACAATATTTAAATAAGGAATATTTAAAATTGACTGAGCAATATTGCATAATTAAATCAGCAAGCAATAAACTGAATGAAAAATATATTTGAATTTATTATTTTTTTAAAACTTTACTAATCATAGGAATGCGCACATACCAAAAGAATTTTCAATTTAATATAGAGTCCATGTTGGAGTGGCAAAATTCAGCAAGATAGACAGATACGAATTAAGGATACATTACAGAAACTACAAATATTTTTCAATAAAAATACTTAATTGGTCAAATAAAGCTTAAATTAATAACATCAATCTAAAATGTGTTTTTGAGAGCAATTAATTTCAAGTTCTACAAGACAACACTAAAGACTTGAACAAAACATACTTGACTTATAAAAACATGATAAAAAAATCTTATTCTCTTTAGGAATTAAGGAATGCATTATTTAAATTTTTGAGCTTTAAATTATGCAATAAAACCATTGTGTAATTTTGAATTAAAAAACAAATCTAAACAAATTACAAAAATAAATGTAAGTAAGTTTCAAGCTCTGAATAATTTCTACAATGACTGGATAATAAAAGAAATCATACCTTTAAATCTTTCAATGTGTTCCAAATGATTTTTGACAACTCCTGCACATTATAATTAGGGCATTTAATATCTTTAGGAATAGGATGAACAAGGGGTGGCTTAACTTTTTTAGTTTTCTTTGGTTTGGGCTTTTCAATCTGGAATTAAAAACTACATCAACAATACAAAACTTAGTAAGGCAATACAAAAATATAGAGTAGAGAAACTACATAATAGTATAAAAATAAAAAAACATGACACGTTTGAAAATCGCATGATACATAATGAATCAATCATCTTACATTTTTTTACACAATAATAAAGCGCATTTATATAAACATTTATTCAATGGGAAATGCCAATGCCAATTATTCAGAAAATGCCAAAAAAATAATTTTAAATTTTAGGAATTATTGATTTGTATAAAAAAAAATATTTTGCAATTAAAATACAATATACTTAATACAGATAGTTTGGTCAGGAGAGTGCTCCAAAGTTTGGACTCCTTAATGCTAATTTTACTTTTTGTGGATTTCGCTATATCTCGAGAACTTTTTAAGTGAATTGAAGAATTTTTACACACTATTATAAAATTTGTTTATCAAAAGATAATTCCATGCAAAAAACAAAAACTTTTAATAAATATTTATTATCTTATTTAAGAATAGTTAAAAAAAAGTTTTGAATGGTAAGATATATAATTTTCTGCATAAAGAATGTAATTTTATGTAGAAAAATACAAAATTGGAACAAAATCAGTCGAATCGTTCCTGAAAAATCAAATTTTAAGTATCTAACTTTTTCGAAATCTGATTTCTCATGAACTATTAGGTTGATTGAAGTAAAATTAACATTAAGGGGTACTAACTTTGGAGCGCTCTCCCGATCAAACTATAGGGACCATATTCCCTAGATTACGGCTACCCCCTACGTTTTGGAGGTCAGAAATCCAAATCCATAAAAAAAGGTACATTTATTCAGATAAATTAAGTTTCTCTGTCTGATTTTATAACTTAAAAATCACCCGCACTTATTAATTAGCATATTTGAGGTCACCCCCTCGAGCCATTGAGATTGAGCCTTAAACAGGCATGAAAGTGGATAAAAATAAAAAAAGCTGAACTTTTACAATGCAGGCCACTGAGAGGAGAGGGGGGGAGGAGGAGTGCTCTATATGATACTGAAATTTATAAAAGCAACTTATAACTATGCTGGGAGATTTTAGTTTAATATTTAAAGTGGCAGAAGCATTTAGACAGCTAAGTTTAAATTTTTCTTAAATATAATTTTAAAATTGTGACCACTACTATATTAAAAAAAAATGAAGCAATTATAGGAATGCACGACTATTAAATTACTTACTAATGAAAAATATACCACATCTTTACAGTAGCTAATTCAAGAGAAAACTTACTTCTACTTCTTTCAAGAATCGCGATATTGGATTTTAAAATCGCGTGAATATGAATCACAATATTGAATTTTAAAATCACGTGAATATGAATAGCGACTTTGGATTTCAAAATCGCGTGAATATGAATCGCGATATTGCATTTTAAAATCGCGTGAATATGAATCGCTCTGTTGGATTTTAAAAACACGAAAATACAAATTGCGATATGGAATTTTTAAATCGCGTAATTAAGAATCGTGATGCATAAATTTTAGATCACGTGAATACGAATCGCAACGAGTAATTTTTAAATAGCGTACAAATAATAAATACCTGATATTACAACTGCTTGATAACGAATCGCAATATTGGATTTAAAAATGCGTGAATATGAATCGCGATGTTGGATTCTAAACTCGCGAGAATACAAATCACGATATTGGGTTTTAAAAACGCTTTACAAATCGCGATATTGAATTTTTAAATTGAGTGAATAGGAATTGCTAGTACGGCTTTTAAATCGCAACGCGTAACTTTCAAATCAGTTAAATACGAAAATCGATGATTGATATTAAAATCGTCTGATTAAAAATCGCGATTTTAGCAGATTCCGGTGCAGCTCCTAATATTTAAAATTCTGAAAATCAGCCAAACAAAAGAAATTAACTATCAGCGGTCGGAAACGAAACGCTTAGACTCCTTTCCACTCTATAGCGGATGTTGTAGTAATCTGACTATCGTTCGGGGGCTTGGGATCTCTAATTGGACTTCCCAAAAATTTTAGTTTTTGGAACATGGTCGGAAATTTTAAAAATTGGGAGAAAAAAGCGCTTTTTCTTCCGCTTTTTCGCGGAAGTCTTTCATCCCTGCTTAAAACATAAAAATCTGATCATTAGATCAAAAGTCATTCAGGATGTCTTTTTTTTTAAGCAATGCACAATGCAACCATACATCAAAGAAACCACAATAATGCAATCATTCATGAATCAAAAGCCATAATGAAATAATAGTTTTGCAATTTTCTTTTCTCCCTCCCCCAAATTAATTCTTCCCCTTACTATACACTACACATAAAATAAATTTATCAAAAAAATTTAATTAGGAAAAACTATTGATGAAATCTAAGTATAAACCTTACCAAAAGCTGAATTAAGAAGTTAACAGATAACAAATAAGAAAAATCTGAAAAAGGTATTATGATTTTAATATTTATTTATAGAAATCCTAATTACTAATTCATGGAAAAATCAAATGCAAGTATTTGGAATATTGTTCAAACCAGATAATTTACATAGTTTTTCTTTTAATAATTAAGTATAACATTCCACTTACGGTTCCAAAGTTAACAGATTTCTCGAAAGTCCATGCAATACCCCACCTAATAGTGTTGCCTTGACAGAACTGACTTTTGGTAACTGCAATGTCCTAGAGAAAAGAAATCATGAAAATTAACAAAACATATAAAATATAGTCAACAATGCCTTCTTAACTATAGTAGAACGTCATTTATTTGGATGCCCATTAACAGAATTAGCCATAACTGTATCATTCAAGGACCACATTTTTTTTATTGTCGTCTTCAAATCAATTTTTACCCAGAAAGTCAGTTTTATTTTTAGATTCATGGATAAAAAGAAAAACATGCGCATCTTCATCAAGTTTTTGCATAGTTAATATCTTTTTTCTTCCCTACTTCACAATATTTAAGAGTTTTAAACAATCTGAAGCTACAAATTAGGTTGAATAGATAAGATACCAAAATCACTTTTTGTGTGATTCATAAATTTTAAATCCAATTCAATAAACCAAAGTTTAGTATTTTAAGTTAAGTCTTATCTTTAAATCAAATTAACAAAAGGTTGACTATCAATTGCTAAAACAACTTGCTAGCTCAATATTTTTTATAAATTAACAACTTTTTTTTATTGTATATTTCTTTTCTCATGGTTTATAAAACACATAACCAAGTTTCAATGAGAGAAAACTACGTTGGTCAAAACAGAAAAACTCTGATTACAACCACCCTATGTAAAAACATACATGGAATTTTATCTTGTAGTTTGGCCCTAGATTATATCTTTGGTCTTTAAAATATTTGGGACCATTTCTTGAATTGAATAAAAACTAGAGAAGTTCCTTTACATAAATCTCAGATAAAAGTAATAGCGTTTTAAATAATCTCAGAAAAGGTTGAAATCAGGTGGAATTCAGAAGAAAAATGCTATGCCTGGGAAATTTTGAATTTTCAATTAGACATTTCATAGGAGTAAAATATAATTTGTTTTAATTTTAAATAAACAGTGCTACAGTGACTCAAGTATGAGGCAATTACATTTCTTTTAAATTAAAGATAACTTTTATATCTAATATGCCAAGCCAGAGCAGAAAAAACGAAGGTTTAGTAATCATTGAACAAAATACAACTCTGAACAATCATATAAATTTATTAAGTTACAAATAGATAACTCGGCCATCATCACTCAGTGGTTAAGGCACTGAACTGTCATTGTGAAGAACTTAGGTTCAATCCCAGAGGCAGCTTGGAGTTCACCCATCTCCCTGGCGGATAGCCGGATATTGATGTTAAATTTAAGTATGGATATTTATCACTTCTTAAATTAGCTTACCAAACCCATTTTAACCAATACCCCCATATCACTTGTACTAGAAGCTTATTCCTCATTTTTCAAAATTTATAACAGTTCGATATTAATTCAGATTGTTTCCTACCATGTTTTGCAAATCAAACAATATATATTCCAATTATTAAAAATATAAATAAATAAAATAGTAATGCAACAAGTGTGTCATTAATCACTTACACACCCATTATAGTTATTTTTTTTTACTAATACTTGAATTTGCAGTGTGGAGCTTGAAAGGATATAACAAATTATTTTTAATATGTAATATAGTTTTCTGAGCCGTTTTCATTTGTAAGAGTTAAAAAGTAGACTTGCAAACATAAGTTGAAATAAATACAGTCAATATCCTCATTTAGGTTTTTCTTCAAATTTTTAATATGGCTCATCATTGAAGAACAAAATTTTGCTTCCAACACGGTTTTACTTGGGAACTAATTTTCATTTAAAGTAATATATTTTGCAAAGAGCCAAAACTTTTTTAATATCAAATGCTGTAAAAATCTTTCTTTTTATTTTCAAATACTGGAAGAACTTATTCACGACCATAAACAAAGGAGAACAATTTCTCAAACATTGCAACCATTTCACCTGTTAAATTTTATCTCCAAATTTTAAATCTTTTTCATATAAATTTTACTTTACAGTAAAAACTTAGAAAAAAAAATTCAAACGGAAAAACATAGAAAAAATACTTACTTTAATACCCTGAAGTACTTTGAAAATTTCAACAAAACTTTTTTTCTTTCCAAACATCGATGTATATAATCTGTAACAAACATGATCAAATTCAAATACATATACCTACAGAGTGCTGCAAAAAAACTTAGCCAAAGTTATTCCATCATAGAATAGAAGATAAATTTATTTTTAATCTGTGCATTTACTTCTTTTTTCGACCACTTTAATTATAACATATCTATTAGTTTACATATTATTATCTTTTTCGGGGGGGGGGGGGGCTTTTACATTGTCANCAAGAAAAAGATTTGCTTTTTTTTTTTTTAGTTGTTTAGACAAAGAAAACAACAATGAGAACTTGTCTATTTGCTAATGTGTCTCGGCAACCTGCACTAAATCACACAAAAGTTTAGACTCTCCAAAGCGCAAACCTTTAGAGAAAATGGGATAGATTGAAGGTAGAAGACTTGGGGCCTACTGGTTGAAAATTTCAATTAATGTTTGCATCTCTGCAAAAGAAGACATCTTCAAAGCCAATTTATTTATTAGTAAAGGTCTACTTTTATAATTAATTGTTATATTTTGTTAATTTATTTGTTTTTAATTAAGTTATATTAAAAATTGTTAGCCTCACTCTGTATATTACTCACTATTTACTTTTAATTTTATTAAAATAATTTATTACAAGAACTTTAAAGTTAAAATAAGAGAGAGAAAAATAAAGATAGCAAATCTTAAAAAAACATTTAAAAAAAATACCTAGAAGTAAATTACTATGTAAAAATCGGAGCAAAAAAATTAAATATTTATCAAACAAATTAATGCTTTATATCAATAGTTAAATAATATTTTTTAAATTAAAATAGGAAAGAAATTTGCTTTTTGTATTCTAGTTTATATTTCAGGAAAAAAAAATACAGTTAACTTTTGATTATCATGGAATACCACATTTTTTTCGTTATCTGTGGCAAAAATAACATGATAAACAGGAAAAAATATTATTTTGGAAAAGTGAAAATAAAGCTCTTTTTAAAAACATGACGCACATACTACGTACTACAAATTCAAACACAGTTAGATCAGCTACAAGTGACATTTTTCAATGTTTGACAAGAATACAAAAATTTTGTTACTGATCAGTGACCAGCATTTTTAACAAATACCTCCATTTAAAACATGCGGCCACTTTTTCAAATATTTAAAATTTTAAACAATGAAAAAAAATTGATTGAAGCATTTAAAAATAATAAACATTACAAGATTTGTTTCGAAAATGTATTGAAATTTAAAAAAACAAATTAAAAATAAAGCATTTTTAAATATTCATAACAATTCTATAATTATTCAAAAACTTTTTTTGACAACATTTTCAACTAATAAAGCATTAATTTTGTCCTATAGATGAACCTTATTTTGGCTACTAGCAATTTTTTACACTAGCAAACTTTGCTACTGATTTTAAGATATGAAATCATATTGGAGTCTGGCAATCTTTTTACCTGCCCTACAATAATTTATGTTTTATTAAATATTAATTAAAATTAGAGAAAATAGTAAAAGAGGTCCCTAAAATTATATCTGCAGACACCATAACGTCCCTCAAGCTTTTTGCATGTCCTCCCCACTGCGCAACCACTATTAAAAAATTTTTAGTTTTTAACAAAATGCTTTGTAAAAGTATAAATTCCAACCGTAAATTCACCCTTGAATAAATAAATGTTACATTAATACATTCACTTTAATGTAATTAAATATTTTAATCAATACAATTCCACCTCCTTTTGAGTGTACAGTATAAAGGAGAAAACATTTTTTTAAAGTTTATACACACATGCATTTATTAAAATTTTAAACAAATAGATAATAATTGGAAACTACACTAACTTTATTCTGTTTTTGAATATTAAACTTTCTTCAATAATTCTTTTCACAAAAGCTACTTCTCCACCTTCAGCAAAAATTTCTTCTTTCTTGACAATTGTTGTTATACTTTCTTTCACTCTAGGGGGTTTCTTCCTAATATCTTCCATGTTTTCAAAGAAGGGTGGATTGCAGAGGCAAAAATCATAATCTTCATTTGAGGACAATACTTCTCTTAAAGCACTATTTGAATCAACTTTCATAACTATCCAAAAATAAAATGAAATAAATTAATTAATTTTAGAATCTAATGTTTCATCATAAATTAAAAATATATACTTTGATTTCAAGGAAAAATTTTTTGAAACATCATATGTTTCAAAATAAGGACAGTTAAACAACTGTCAGGAGAAAGTTAAACAACTGTTAACTGTCTCCTTTGGAAATAAACAGATTTTTGAGAAAATGCTTTTTTATTTCCTGTAATGTAATAACATAAAAAAAATTATATGGCTAAACTGGAAAGCACGTAAATTGAAAAACAGTTTTTAACACACAAAATAACCATCAGACTTAGATAAAATGAAAAACTTTCTGTGAACACACTATTTCAATTCTTTCATTAAGCAATTTTTTGACTCTTGTTACTAGTTTCAACCCTTTCGTCTCCAACCAATTTTGAGGAAATTTGTTCAAAAAATCATGGATAATCATGGAATTTTTAATTTTTTATAATACTTTATATTGATCAATATACATATCAGTATATATTTTTTTAAATTTAGTAGTTTTGTCTGAATCGAAAGTTGTGACAGAAATGGGTCTGCAGGAATAACAATAATCCATCACATCAACATCTTTCATTGTGTTTTTTAAAATGTAGCTTTGAAACAGTCTGCTGATATTGAAAGTTTTTCAAACCTTTTGATATACCCAAGAATAAGATAAAATTGTGCATTTTCCTTTACTGGATTTTCAATAAATAATGTAAAACTTTTCCAGAATAGTTTTTAAAAAATATGATGACTATGAAAATTATGACTATTTTAGAAAAACATTAACCATTATATATATGTGATGGTAACAAATTTTTCTACTGAATTCGCATGTTCGTGTATATTTATGCATGATTGCATCAGAAGGCTACATTTCGTAAATTAAAAGCGGTTAAATATTAAAGATACAAGGTGGTTAAAAATAAAAGTTACCTTCTTTAAGCCAATTTAGTGCTCACTGTGGTAGACAAATATTAATGAAATTTGTTGTATACATCTTATGGACCATGGAAAAAAGAAATCTAATATTAGAAAAGTGGTCATTTACAAAAAAAGGACATTAATGCAATTTAACGTTATGAAAGACCTCTGTGGTAGAATCGCAGCGACATTGTCGCAGAATGTTACAGAGTTCTTGTAGAAAGATTTTTCCTTCAGAAAAGAAAAAAAAAAATATTTGTTTTCTTTTCTGCAAAAACCTTCCAAATTTTTTTTCTCTATAAAATTATATTTAAAAGATGCCTTTTTCGTGCATCGGAGGGGAAAGAAATGTTCTTAATTTTTCGATTCTTATTTGAGATGAATGAAAAATAAAGAATATTGAAGCAAAAAATTTCTTTTTTGCAAAAATTTTAGAAAGATTTTTTTCCCTTTTCACAATTATACTAAAGAGATACCTTTTTCACGCACCAGAGTGGAAGAATGTTCGTGATTTTTTTTTTAATTTCCTTTTGGGGGGGGGAATGGTTTTCTTTTCTTTCACTGATTTTTAATTATAATTTTTTCATGTGATGATGATTTACGAAATGAGGAAAAATAAATAATTAGTGTGTTTTTCTCTTACAAAATGTGAGAATATCACCCATGATATTAGAATAAAAAATATTACATATTCATTATAAAAAAAATACATACAATTTTATTATATCCAAATAGGCTTTTCTTTGCAAATACAACGTTTCTGTTACTTTAAATTTAATTAATAACATGTATATTAGTTATTATTAATAGTATCTTGCAGAAAGATATTAGTGCTAGAGAGGTTTGTCATAGAAAGCTCAAAAAAATTCTGCCACAGGGTGAAAGACATTAGTCATCATGAAATTACTTTTTATGTTTTTGCTTCTGTAACTGCAAAATACAGAATTGCCTTTGCGCTTTACTTGAATTCACCAAGAAGAAATTTGACAATTTTATTCACTATGATGATTGGCAAAAATTCAGTCATATTGAACATACAATGCGAATAAATAAAGTTTTGCATCTCCAGTTAGAGCTTTTCATTATTCTACGAGTGACGTTTCTCACCTGGCGCTAGAAAATGTAATTAATTATTTTCATTGTAGATTTCTTTTTCCCTTGGTCTATAAAACACATTTTGAGTTTTCATGACATTCATCACCTAGAACAGACTTTATGTTAATCATAACAGGATTGCTTTTTATAAGGGCAATTCCATGATATAAAGGACAGCATAATAAAATATTAAACAATTAATAGCATCTGTCAACTAATAAATTACTTAATTTTTGTTAACTATTTCAGATATAAAATAAAAAATTGTAGTTTTTAAGTATTTTGTAATAATAATAATAATAAAAGAATTATTAAAAGTTATATAGTTTGTATTTGTAATACGTATTTGTGCATAAATATTGTAACATCAGTCAAGAGAGTGTTTCATCTATTTACCACTTTCTAAAAGTCACATCATGTGCGCTTTCAAAGCTTCCTGTTAATTTGAAGTTTTTTCAAATAAATTTTTAAAAAAACAATAACATTATTGCTTACAGAAGAAAGAGAATTAAAAAAAAAATCATGTTTTAAACCATGTTCTTTCCAAGTAACATCAGTCACATTTTATATTTTTATTCTTGATAAAACATCATATTTTCATAATTATAAATAATTTTTACACCTTTTTCTTATATGCAGTTTTATATGCATATAGGCTATTGAAAAACACTCTACTTAAAAAAAAAAAAACTAAACATTTATCGATAAAAAAAAAAGTTTAAAAATAAGAAAACCTATCAAAATGTAATGTCAGTCAAAATGAAATTGGAGATTACCACCTTAAATAAAAACATCTCTGTATCTTGTCGGTCTATAAAATGTCTGCAACTATTTCATACTATGTTTTAAATCTTAGCAAAAACAATTCCATTATAGGTACTTCATAAATTAAAGTAATGCCTACATGTTGTAGAAGTAATTTTCTTTTACTTTTAATCTAACATTGCATTCTCAAAAAAAAATATATTTTTCTAGCTGTCACGTTTCCAACCCATAGTCATATTTTTACTTCAGCAATGCATTATTTTAAAAAATCCTTACAGCAAAAGAAAATTTCTTGTTAGATTTCGAATCACACTTTAAAATCAGACCTTTAATCAAAGAACCCAAATCATTAGCTTTGATGTTATTAAGAGCCCACTGCAAAGATTCTCCAGAAGTTTCTGTAGCTGTAAACATCCATCCGTTCTTTTTGGCACCAAGGATTGAAAATATAGCACAAGGTCCACATCCTAAAAAATTAAAGAAAATTTACTCTATCTGGAGAAATAAATAACTAAATATTAAGAGACAAAAATCTTAATAATGCACACCATTTGTCTATATTACAGTTAATTATAGTCAAATAAAAGCGCAAAAAATTCTCAGAGCCTAATATTTTCCCAAAACACAGCTTAATTAGTTTGAAATTTCTCCTGAATTTCTAGAAATTTTTTTTAGTTACAATAACTTTTTCAAAATATCTTGAGAAATTAAAGTTTGAACATATTTAAAGTTTTTGGATTGTTATTTCTTTTCTTAAACATAGAAAAAAACATTAATTTGATTTTACACAATATTTTGATAAACTAACATATGCGTTAAAAATAATTAGAAACCAAAATACATTGAAATAGTAATCATAAATTTATAAAACTATAGGTCCCTCTTATAAACCTAAGAAATTCAAATTAATAAATTATTACATTGTCAAGAATGGAAGTTACTTGTGTTATACTCAAGCTAACAGACATAATAAACAATCACTTCATTCTTTACCTTAGAAGAAAATGTTTCCTGATAGGCATGTGCAGCAAGGAAGGGAAGAAGTATCACACTTTTGCCTATTAACGCAGTCCTCGTTCTTCCCACTTGTAAATTTTTTTTTTGCAAGAATAATTTTGAATTTCTGTTTTTTTTTTTTTTTTTTAATTCATCNTTTTTTACTCAGTTTTATAAGTCTGCCTGAATATCTATTGTGAATCACCCTGTAATCAAATAATTTTCTTTGATCCATGTAAAGAAACTGTTAAATTTATGTCGTATATGGAAAACTAAAACAATAAGACAGGTAGGAACTTCGTTTATGTCACACTAAAGCTGCACAATGGGCTACTGCCAATGGTCTGGGATACATCCCTGAGGATGATCTGAAGACATATCATCACAATTTCGATCCTCTGCAGGAGGTGGCTCCCCCCGCTGTGGTAGCTCGACGACCTGCGTACGAAGTCAAGCATTTTACGGTAGAACAGTTTAATGAGGACCAATAACACGTACTCTCGGTACCTACGCAGGTTGATCATAGTGATCACCCACCTGCTTACTGACAGCAGCGAGCGATGCTTGACTTAGGTGTTCTACTGGGAATCGTGTCTTTACGATCAGTCCACTGTGGGATAAAACAATAATAAAAGAGCATAAATAATGTTCCATAGACAGATTTACAATCATTTTGGAACAAAAACAAAGCATTTTTGCATGTATTAAAGCACAGAATGAGAGAGAAGAATACAGAAATGCTGAAGAAAAAACAAACATTTAAACGAAAAGGAATGACAAATAAGGTAGAGAAATAAGACCCCTATTCTATTGATTAATATCTTTTTTACTTGATGTAACATGTTTGTAATTCTTTTAAACTTTCTTTTTCTCTTCTTTCATTGTGTACTTTGAGATCAATGGAAGTATTCAAACAATCATATACTTGTTTATGTGACATTTTTTATGATCTTTATCATAATAGCTTTATTTTATGATTTTTGATGTTTCTACTTTCAAAATTTATTTATTTTATATTACATATGAAATAAATACATTGTTTTCAATGAAATTTAGTAAGAAATATTTCAATATGAGAAACTGTTTTATTAATCATGTGAATATTTTGCAGACTTATTTTAAAGTTTTAGCATCAAGGGTACAGACAGGGGACCTTCAAATTTGAAAAAAGTGACCAAAATTTCGATTTTGAGATTTTTATTTTTTCAGAAAATAGACGTTGTAAGCTTTCAAACAAAAAAAAAATTTTGGAAATCGAGCCCNTTAGTCAGAAATATTTCAATATGAGAAACTGTTTTATTAATCATGTGAACATTTTGCAGACTTATTTTAAAGTTTTAGCATCAAGGGTACAGACAGGGGACCTTCAAATTTGAAAAAAGTGACCAAAATTTCGATTTTGAGATTTTTATTTTTTCAGAAAATAGACGTTGTAAGCTTTCAAACAAAAACAAAAATTTGGAAATCGAGCCCTTTTTTACTGAGATATGAGGATTTTAATTAGGCCACGCCCCTTTGTTTACATTCAGAAAACAGAAGTCGGTTGTTTGAAGTGACACTTCTATATATTATATATCGCCGCACAAAAGTAGTTTTGACATTTGAATCAATGTTTCATTTTTTGGTTGATATATCAATCAAATTTTTTAAAATAAATTAATTTCATGCTTATTAACTTATTTTATGTTATTACTTTAGTGAATTTACTTGCGTTAAATTTTGAATAAGTAAATATGCTTGCTGAGTATTTCCTTTCATAGGCACATATTGAATTGAATTTTCATTCATTTCAACCTAATAATGGAGATAATAGTACAGATATATGCTTAATTAGTCATTTTTTAGATATTATACACAACTAATAGTGTTATTTTAAATACATTTTAAAAATTGCTATTTTCTCGAAATGAAATTTTGACGGATTTTTGTGTTTTCGAAATGCTCCATTTGTCTCAATTTTTAGTTTTTTTGGTTGAAACTTGTTTTATGTGTACTATGTATGTATGTAATTAAAACTTACCATGTTTTGTTACCTAGAACATTGATAAAATTTGTTTATAGTAAAAAAAAGTTTAAGATTTTTTAAATTTTTCCAGAAATTTTCACGAGATACATAAAAAGTGTGTTTTTTGAGCTAGAGCACTATAATTAGCCACTGAATGATGGTAACTTTCATTAGGAAATCAAAAACGAGTCATATAAAAAAAAAGTATGATTCTGCAATGAATTTTAAGCCCCATGGAGTGTTTTGACTTTATCGAAATTCATGCTATTTTAAAATTTTAAAAGTTCAATAACTTTAAAAGTTCAATAACTTTAAAATTTATCATTCAAATTACATGAAATTTTGTATACAGCTTTCTAAAGATATTATAAGTAAATACTGCAAGTTTCATAAATGTATCATAAAAACTCTGAAAGTTGGTTTTTAAGGTCCCCTGTACCCTTAAAGCTATAAATTTTAATATTATAAGAAATAAAATTTAAGACAACATGCAATAGGCAGAAATAGGTATGTTATAATACAATATTATTTTTATTACATATAAATTTTTACCCTTGACATAGAAAAACAAATAATTTTTTTACATACATAAACATATACTTTTATAACCTGAATATGGAGATTCCTTTAAATTAAAAAAAATTCATCAAATATTGGAATTAAACAACTAACTGATACATTTATATACTTTGACTCTCATACTGTAGTGTTTTTCTAGTATTTAATATCCGTCCTTGAACAGCCGGCCCAATGTTTGGGTTTACGACTATAAATGTTCAACTCTGTAGCCTTGTAATTTCGAACCAATCCAGCAGACTCCTGGATCAGTACCCCCTGAGGTAATAATCTGTTATGGGAACATGGAGGACTTTGCGACTCGACAGATTTAATGCGCATCAGTTACTGCATTGGATGTGCATCAGTTACTAGGGGTCTATGTTTTTCTGGAAGGTACCTATTTTGTGAAAATTTAGACATAATTAGTGAAAATTAAAAATTATATTAAAAAATCAACGCAAAAATATGGATTTTTCTTTTCTTATGGGATACAAAAATAAAATTTTAATAAAATGTATTTTGTGAAATTCTCCTTAATTTGAATTTGTGAAACTAGTTTTTCCTAAAGTTTAATTTGTGAAGGTACCGCTAAACCGAAGTAAATTCAGACTGGACAGACCCCTGGTTACTCACCATTTACTACAGTGTAAATCTTCGACCGGCGGGGATCGAACGCACGAACTCTTGAACATGGTCCCAGCGCCCTATTGAACAGGCTATACTGGCCTCTAGTTTCTAGTATGCCACAAACAGGCTGTTGCCAAAATTTTACAACTTCTTTAACACATGTACTGTTACAGATATCGCACAAATTGTTCTCTTTGCCCTATAAATTTAAAAATCCTGTTTGTTTCAGTTGTTTAGTTTAGAAATGAATTTTTTCTTAATATATTCTGAGACAAAGAATGAAAAGAATTTTTACTTATCAACTATTTCAAAAAATTGATAGAAAAAGCCTTTCAGATTTGGCATAATAAAACTGCTTATCAAAGCATAATAAAACTGCTTATCATTTTATTCACTGTTATTAATCTAGTACAGCCTTTCCTATGAAAATGTATTTGATAAAAAAAAAAAAAATAATCATATAAACTATCAAATCTTAAAACCTAAATACTTTCATATGAAACATACAACATAAATACAATCACAAAATTGTAGTAATAGGATTCCTATTTTCAGAGTAAAGATTAAAATAAATTAAAAATATTATTAATAGGGAAATGTAGTTTTACTTCAAAGATTAGGCATACACATTACAAACAAAACCAAGAAAATCGGTCATATCATGAATTTTCCTTAAATACACATTGGGAAAAAAAAATCTTAAACAAAATAGTTAGGTTTGTTGTTGAATTACTAACCAATATCAATTCCATGAAACATTTTATTTTTATTTTTCAGAATTGACAGCAAATCTTCCATCCACAAAATGTAATTTAATCTTTGCGGAACAGTGGGTATGAGAAAACCTTTTGGTATCTCCACCGTAAGGTTGAAATCTTTTTTTAACAATATTTTTGTTAAAATTCTCAAAGCATCTGGATCGGTAAAGTCAACACGAACTTTACCTTTTGCATCAGATAATGCATATTTACGAAATTCGGGGTAGTTCAAAGCAATACGAGCAAAGTCAGGACGATTTTTGTAGATATTACGCTCGTGCATTTGAGAATTGAAAGCCATAACTCAAATTTACAGCTATATTAAAAGATATTTAAAATTAGCGCATTATTTTTTAAAACTTTGTTATGATATTGTTTTGGTTTTGAATTCGTTTCCGGCCTCTTATTTTTGGATTTTTGTAGATTTTCGCCTAAGGAATAAAAGGTCTGTTTTATATGTTGGCAACGATTAAAAGGTTACTATTTTAATTCTCGTGGCTACATTATTTGCTGTTTTACGCCAGCCAGTGCTTTGCTTTTGCACTGCTTTGGCTTCTGTCCACTGGGGACGGAAGACTAGCACCCATGAATGTGATGTTTCTTAAATCAGAATAATATGAATAGCAAATGATACAAAAGACAAGAATTAACAAGACATAAATCACTTTAATAAGAATTCTGTTGCGTGATTAGCTAATAGTTTTTAAGCCTGCCTTAAAATGACCGATTTCATCAGATAATTCGAATTTCAGTTTTTTGCATTTTTGAAAAGAATGAACTCTTAGGATTCTAAAAATTCTTTGTTTTTAAAATTTCGATAATTAGAAGCAAAGTTATAGCTGATTTTGAAACCGGAAGTGAGATTCCGAAACACCGGAAGTGCACTGAAAACGTCAGAACTAATTGTAAACAATGTAGTTTTGAGC
>NC_092206.1:97161072-97229610 GCF_043381705.1 Parasteatoda tepidariorum
ATTAATAATAATAACCTGTTTATTAATAGATAAAGCATGCAACAATATTTGAAAAATTGATCTTTTCAGAGTGTATTATTTAAATTTTTATTTCATTTAATATCATTAAAATATTACTTTTTGAAAAAAAACCCACTTGAAGTTTTCAATAGTAGGTACCTACTATAAAATTATATGAAGATTCGAGTTTCTTTTACTTTACTAATATTAATAACTTAATCATATAAATCATGCAACCCTATTTGACAAATTTATGCTGCACAATAAATCATATAAAAGTAAATGCAAAACAATAAGTTTTAGTAAAAAAAAAATTGTTTTTTTGAAAAAACCCCACTCATCGTTCCAAGTGGGTTTTTTCAACGTGAGCCCGCCCAATAAAACCCGGGCGGGTTTTTTCAAAGTGGGCCCACTTGGCGAATCCTGCTTTTCATACAGTGTGCTTATGAAATCGATGTTTGACCTGGTTAAAGTGAGTTTTGAGTCTTTATTTTCTGATGAATTTGTTTGAGCTTCATTTCTAAATTGTTTCTTTGTATTTCATGTTTTTTCCTGGACTTCTATACAAAACCTTCAGGGTACTGAGGGTGTTACTTCAGGCATTTGCCTCCCCCTCAATAGAAAAGGTTTTGTTTTATGGCTACCGGGGCCAGTAACCCTTGAAGACGTTCGGTGGTCATATTTTTATTTCCTTCATTGATACATCCTTCAGTTGATTTGTTTAGTTATATAAGGATCTTTAGATCTAGTGACAGACCATGAGTTATTATAATTAAGATTATTAAATGCTATCAATATTCAATTATAAGTTGCTGTTGCCATCACATTATGCTGGATCTTCAGATGCTTTTATCAACAAATATCACAGGGAGATTCACCAAGTCCCTTGGCTCGAATCAACGCCCCCTTTCCAACGGACCCGCCGTGGCGACGATTCTTGACATTGGCGGAATACCCTTTGGGGGGGGCGGTACAATAAATTACTTACACAGGCTTGAATACGAATAACATTGAATTTTAAACTCTCGCAAAGACGAATCACGATATTGGGTTTTAAAAATGCGTTATGAGTCGTAATGTTGATTGTAAAAATGCATCAATACCATTTGTGCTATTAGATTTTTAAATCACATGAATCACAATGCAGGATTTTTAAATCACTGGTAAGATTTAGAATGATTAACATTTAAATCAGGTTAATATGAAAATCTAAGTTTGATATTAAAATCATGCGAATATAAATCGAGATATTAGTGGATTCCGGTGTAGTTCAAATTAATAACTGCAAAAATCAGACAAACCAAAAAAAAAATCATATTGGCAGAAGAAACACATATGAAAAACTTCTCACTACATGATTCAGTGAAAGTATTAAAATTAGATTGTGGAAATCAGCGAAAATTTCACTATATAAAAAAGTTTTGATTCGCACAAGTCTGCAAATCAATGGTTTTGAAATACATGGAATTCCGAAAAATCAAATGCCTATTTTCTAGAACTGCAAGTATGATACGAAAACAAGGATAAACCTGAATACATTTGGTGTAATTTGAGACAGGGTTGGCAAGGTTTAGAACAGAATGGATTAATCCACGGTTTAAACCGTCCTGTCCAAAACTCACACCTGCCAACCTTAGGAATAAAAAATTAGGAACACTACGTGCGACAAAATTATACGCACCAATCACAAAAATTTAACCATTAAATAATAATAGAAATAGGGCAATTCCATGAAAAAGGGGAAAAGCATTGGAAAATTCAAATAAGAATAATGTTATCATTTTGGATGTTTTCTGAATTAGAAAGGTTTGAAGTTTGATAATTTATAATTATTTTTTTTGAGAATTTAGTTTTTTAGTGTTGGTAACCCATTGAACATTGGCATTTACTTGTTCTGATTTGGGTGAAGAACATGGTCAGTTTTTGAAAATCAGTAAGTTAACATTATTTTAATTTCAAAATGTTCCAAAGAATAAATATTGTTTATTACACTTAATAGAAATATTGTGCAGTGTTAAAATAAGTTTTTGTTGTTAAATTCACTTAATTATATAAATTTCAACTAAACATTAATGCATGTAACGTAAGTTACCAAAAACTAGAAAAAGTTTTTGTGTGTAAAAAAGAACAAGTGATACAAAAGTAAGAATAATATTTTTTCTTCCTTAGAGGCTAACACTAAATAAGCAGCAATAGTTTTCTTTTCAAATATTACTTATTTATTGTTTTGTGCCCCATTCAATATGTGTAACGTAAGTTACTGACATGCATGCAATGTAAGTTACCAATGTGAAATGAGTTTATTCCTCTTGAAAATTGGCATACAAACTAAATAAGATGTATCCAGTTACAATACCAAAGTTTAAATAAATTATCACTGCCTTAAGATATTAATTTTAATGAAACTCTTTGCTTTAAGTTNTAGCATAGTGGTGATACATCACCAGTGTCAGTAACTGAAACTGATGTTATGCCCTTCAAAACTGTTAATACATTTTTCAGTTATTTTGTATTTCCAATTTAAACTAATATATTTAAAAACATATTTTTTTATTAAATAGATGTCTTTTTAATCATCCTGTGATGCAGAAATTAAAACATTTTTTAAAAAAAATTATTTTTTAATATTACATAATTTATCAGTATTAAAAGCATATTTATATTTAAAGGATTAGGTATTCACTTTTGTTGTTCTATGAATTGTGGAGCTTCATAATTATAAACCTTTTCCTTATTTTCCTTTAATAAGTTAAAGTAAATTGTATAAAAAATATCAAATATTTATTAATGCATGTAATTATTATGTGTACAATGGTTACAAACCTATAGAATTTTTACTTAAGTTCAAGGTTTTAGACACTTTTATCCAGTTTAGAACAGTTTAAGACAGTAAAACCCACGTGTCCTGTCCAAAACCAGTTTAGGATGTTCAAAACCCCAACCCTGATTTGAGACTATCTTTTAAATACCGTTTTATTTTAAATCAAATGTTTTACTAGAGTTTTAATTTTAAATAAAAGAATTTTTATCGTCTTGTATTTTTTTACTGACGCAATGCAATCATTCGGGGGAAAAAAAGCGGAAGATAAGTCATTCGAAATAAGTTTATTGTGCAGGAGATTACACTGTATCATTTAAAAAAAGTAATTTATCAAGATAAAAACAAAGTTACTTTTCTTATTTTAGCAACCATTTAAGATATTAAATTTTACAATAAACTTATTTTAATATGTTACTGTCATGCAAAAATAGTGTGAGGATATTAATGACTTAGCTACCACCTAGCTTGCTTGACTACTCTAAACAATATACAAGTTTATAATTCAAACAAAAGAACTGCAATAATTTTACAAGAAAAAAGTGGAGGAATTGAATTGAAAGTTGGGTTTACAGGCAAAAGATATATATATATATATAAAAATTATACATCATATACTGTGTCGAAAAAAAAAAACATAAAAATTTAGGGTTCGAATCATGAATGATATAGTTAACAACATAAATAGTTTGAGTATCAAATGAGCATTTGAAGGAAAACATTTACAAGCAGTATAAAATTAAATATTTACCTGGAAATGATACAGTAGCGATTTAATGTTTGAATAGCAGCTCTAATAACTCTGAACAGCAACGTTCTTTTCTCCCGGTCAAGAAATTCAGTCAATTTGATTGGTAAAGGAAAGATGCGTACTCATGCAAATTAAGAAAACACGTGCTGTACCTAAAAGAATTCTTAGGAGTCGGGGGTTAAGAACCAGTTTTACTCTTCCCTCAACTAGGAGGGGGAGGGAGTGTTACTTCCGCGTCATTGTAAATAGTCTGAGAATAAAATAATAAAGAAAAGAGGATACCCTTTTACTTTTACTAAAAATTTGTTTTGGAAAAGTATGCGTTTGAGGAGAGGAGTACGTAGAGTTTGTTTAAAATACATTATTATCAAAATGATAATATTGTATCTAATAAAAAGAGATTAACTGAAAACTGCCGAGATCTGTACTTGGGTATTAATAAAGCATGATTTCGTTTGAGAAAATTACTTGAATGTTTCTCATCTAGTTTTTATGATATATTTTAATTTGTATAAACTGCTTTACTTATTCTTTTGCTTTGTGAAGTACTTAAATCAAACACTTTTTAACCCAACTCATGAAAAATTCTTTAATTTGTACAAAGAATTTTGTTTTATTTGAAAACTATGTAGGCTCAGTGGTTCTTACTTCTTCTGTGTCGCGAATTATGTAATGCGTTAAAATTTTTGTAATAAAAATAAAATTAAATTGAAAGAAAATTTTTAATTTTCGGTTTTAAGGTTGACTACCGCAATAGTGTACTCGTTTTAGTACATAAATGTTCGGCTTTTTCCTAATGAAACGAAGCAATGTGTTATAAAAAGGGCGACTCACTTAACAGTTTTGTTTGCTTTTTTTCATCTACAAAATTAAAGTATCTATACCTGAATGCAGAAAAGTTTATAAAATTATTAATTTAAAGTTAAAGGAAATTAATTGTACTTAATTTTGAAATGATATATTAAAATATATTTTTCACTACTATTTTTTAAGACCCAGCAGATAATAAAATTAAGATAACTCTCATGTTAAAACATCATCCTCTAACTCGTTGTTACAAGTATTTTTGAAGAATCCAATTCAAAAGCTAGAGTAAGTATATAATTTTGTTAGCCAGGACCTCTCGAACCAGTTAGATATATAGATTTTTTTTATTTTACTTGTTTTTTGTTTTGCTCGTAAACTTATTAATGTGTACATTTGAAAGTATATGCTACCTTTTATTCATTTACTAAAGTACCACCTGTGATTGTTAAAAATTGTAAAGGTCTCTGATAAAATGCTTGTTCTTTGATTTTTGTCAATTGTAATTTAATGGTAACTATACCTTAGTTCTGTTTAAAAAGTTTTGAAACAAAATTCTTGTCTTAGAATTGCAGTACTAATTCAAATGATAAAGATAGCTTTAACAAAAAAAAATAAAAATCTAGTATAACGGTTTATAACTGATAACAAGTAAAAAACTAGTCCATAGTATTGTTATTACACATTGTTTTATAAAATATACGGAGCACACATTTAAGAAATGAAGCTATTTCTGTTTTATATTTCATTTAAACTGTGATTTTATGAATTATTATTTTGTTTAGACATTGTAAAAGTATTAATTTCACATTATGTTGTATTTTCTTTTAATCCTGAAATGACTACTGTGTTATTTTAAAGTTACTTACTTTTTTTTTTAAATAAAAATTTTTGTATATATTAAAAGGTATTAAATTTTTGAAAGTTCATAATTTAATTTTTCAGTTGTATTTTTTTAGATCTATTGAAACTCCAAGAGAATGTAGAAAAAGACATTAAGATTTATTCGTCGTGAATCATGAAAAATAAGTTTTCACATTTTTCAATAACATCAGAAATATAAAATAAACCTTTGAATATACCTTTAGGATCAAGTTAATTGTCCCCGGTTTAGTAAAACCCTTGCGCACTTTAATTCTTAAGTAAAATATGGTCTGAAATATTCGGAGATGTAATGACTATATACACGCTATATTACATAGTTACGTGAGTGAAAGAAAATTCAAAATGATATCGAGGCTGTAATATTTATTTACTGTTGGGGATACGCAGAAAGAAGATTGAAAGACCCAAAACAATTTATACAAAATTATTGTTAGTTAGACTATTAATATTTATAATATAAATCTTTTTCTAGAGCAGAGTAAATGTTTTACAGCATTCCTAATATGAAAGAATAAAAAACAGTGTCATACATTATTTTAAATTTTATTTGATATTACCAATATTTGGAATGATGACGAAATATGAATGGTGTAAAAATATTTAAATAAATAAGAAGAGTAACAAGGAATCACACTACTTCCGTTTCATACACCGAAAATAGTGGAAAAGTAATAAGTATAGTTGCGTGATCTATTTTTGGCGCACCCTTTAAATATTGAGTTTTGCCAAAAAATGTAACCCGGACTTCCATGGTCGTTCAGTATATCTCCACCCCCTATGTCCACGCCTATTCCTCCCACCCATAGCTCCTTCAATTTCACTCGTCTTTCAGCGTAGAAAGGGCCTTAAGTGCTAATGCTGAATAAAAGACGCGTTTTTATGTCAGGAACCATTCTCATTGCATACGAAAAATTAATACTCTAATAAGAATTTGATCTTGAGAAGGAGCATTCATGCGATTGCCCTAGATTCGAGAGTGAATGTTAAGAAATTATACATGTAAGATGAACAGCTCTCACAAGAGCAAATTGGATTGACGTACGATCTCATGCATTGTGAAAATGTCTTTTTAAAATAATTATGCCTAAAGCGCGAACTAATCAGTGCAGCTACTCTCTGAGCAGCCCTTACGTATGCATGCATTTCCCAAAATCAGTTTTTTTGCACATAGTTTCTCAACATTCGCAGATGCATTTCGTATATCAGAATGTTACACAAACATTCAGGTTTCTCCAACAATTCACAACATAACAAAGAAAGAAAAAAAGGGATAAACTTTTTTATTCTGAGATCATTTGGAAGAAAAATTCAGAGGCAAGATGGATCAATATTGCACCACTTAAGTTTTTATTAACTAATATATATAAAAAAAAGAGGAAAAGCTGGTTCTAATTAAGTGTCAGTGCTAAAAAAAAATTTTTTTTAAACACCTACATTTTTTTGTATCACTTTATGCATCTGAATTACATATCAAAGATATATATATCTGCAAATTTAATGTCGTGCTTGTAATACTTGTACTTGAATAATAATAAAAAAAATCTTAAATATCGATGTTCAAATTCAGAAAACCACAATACCTCTGTCACTGTTATATTAGGCTCATTTTTTTAAATTCTTTAATTCATATAGGCTTCCCCCAAAACACTGGAAGGTTTAAGCTTTTGCATGGTACTTTATTCTTTTCTTAACTTGCTAGTAGAAACTAGGCATAATAGATGAAGTACACAATCCTGTACAAAAGCCAATTTACATAATTCTGCATGAAGTCTTCAAATACATCAAAATTTTTATAACTATATTTATTAATTATTAATTAAACTATATTTCAAAATTTTTATAAATTTAGTATCTTAATGTTTGCCACCAAGAAGAAAAATCCATATTAAAAATGAAATTACCAAATATTGATAAAATGAAAATTTAATTAAAAAATAAATATTTACATGTAATTTCTAATCATGTTGATATGATGTAGTAGTTTATTTACGTCACACTAGAGATAAATTAGGAAAATTTCAAATAAAAATTGAAGCTTACATAATATTTAAATTGCCTCTTATGTTGTATTATACTTTATGATTTTGTCAAACATGTAAATAAAATGGCGCTTTCATATACAAGGGACTGGCAGTACATGCAAGTAAATACCACGCTTTTTGCGTAATTCGAGACAAAAATCAACATGGTAAAGAAAAAGAAAAAAAAATTCTATTGGAAAAGGGAAAATTAAGCACTTTTTAAAGACCCATCGTAAAAAGAACAGTAAAGGGATTTTAGAAAATCAAAATAAAAAATAAGCACCCTTTAAAAACGATACACACCCTGACTGATGTTAACAAAGAAAAATTCAAATTTCAGGCACTGATAACTGAATTGAATAATTTTCTTTCATTCCATATAGCTGATAAAAATTTGATGAATTTTTTTTAGCTACGTAATACGGAATGCAATTTTAAAATTGAATAATGACTTAAAATTAAGAGAGCGCAAAAAAAAAATTTATGTAGGAAAAAAAATAGAATATATTTATAACACTAAGATATTTTTTATGCCAGGAATTAAAATTTATTTAATAAATTAGAATTATAAAAGAAATTTTAATTCCTCGCAAATGTAAAATCAAATAGCAGAAATGACCTACGACTTCCTTCAGGAATGAGCATTGTGATTATAACACATATTAAACGTTTATTGCATTATTCAACTAAATGAAATAAGATAAAATGGATAATTTTAATTGATTAAAAAATCACAAGACAGTTATTTTATATTGTATTGCAAAGTGCATTGTTATGAAAACTTTTTTGGAAATACATTATTTTTTGGTAAATAAAGACAAATTACTAAAGTACTTATGAGTAATAAAAATTTTATTAAATTCTTTGGCTTAAAGAATTTAGGGCTTTTTTTTTCATATAAAGTAATTATTGCAAATCTATTTTGTATAAAGTTGAAATAAACCCTTGCAGAAAAAATTGACAACATAGTTAATAACAATTCTTTAAAAATAATATAGCATTTAATAAATAATGAATAGCAGATTTATTAATAAAAAGATATTAAAACATTTGTATAAACACAGTAGTTACAAAAAGAAAATATGCGATAAACTTAACATTTGATAAGCAGATCAATACAGATCATTGCAAAAAGGAGTTTTTTTTTTTTTTTTTTTAACAATATGAAACCCATGAGAATAAAATTATTTATTGAAAAATTTGCTATAAATTCATGATACAAAAGACTTTATAAAACATTGATTTTGAATGTACTAATTTATTTATTCATCAGCAAGTGTTCCTCTGATTTCTCCTTGTGCTATTTGCTGCAAATAAAACATATATAAATTTTAAGCAAAAAAAAACTATACATACATAAAAATTTTTATAACATTGCATTTGAGAAACATACATTAACTGGTTAAAATAAATACTTAAAATTGAATCATGTGGTCTCTGTTAATCCTAAATATAATTTATTAGGACTTTTCCGCTTCTTATTAAGTTAACTTGAAGAGTGTTGAAGTATTGAAGAAAATAAGAGTATGTAGTTTTGCACTAAAGAACTATGGCTGTTCTGATTTTAGCAATTTGTATTACAATATTTGAGGAAAATTGTAGGGCAGAAGAAAATAGTAAACAAAAATTAAAAATCAAGAGCTTTATTAGCAATAAAAAAAAAGTTAGGCTTATTTTAACACTTTTTTTTTTCATTTCACTGGTAAGTTTTGAAAATAATTGGATCCTTAAATATTTTGTCATAATAAGCAACTTTCAAGAGAAAAATCTGAAGAAAATAAAGTTTGAATATAGAATAATCTATGAGATTCGCTTTAGTGATTACAATAGTAAGAATAAGAAAAAAATTTTAAATATTTTATTCCTTAAGACAAAATGATGTTTAATGAAGAAACATTTAGTCAAAAAATTTTACAAACTAACAAACAATTATTATTTAATTAAAAGAGTAATATAGTTTTAAGGCTAAGGTACTTTTAGCTTAACTACAAATCATTTTGAACTTTCTGGGCATGATTAATTGTTTGTTTTTAATATCCCTGAGTGTCAAAACTAGTTCAAATAAAATTCTCCACCAGGTATGGCAGTGAAACAAAGAAGCAACTGATTTATTCATCAGGATTTCGCTTTGCTTACAATTTGAATACCTTCACAGAATAAAAAAAGCCTCATTTTTAATGAATATCATTCAAAGTAGGAAAGGAAATAAACAAATATACTTTATTCAATTTTAATTGAAGTGTACATGTTTGACATTCATTAGAAAGAAAGTATTATACCTTTAGTTTGCTTTAATATAATGACTTTTGTTTAAGATATTACATTTAAGTCTAATCAATATTATTTTTTGTTAGATTTCTAGTTCCTTCTGTTAGGCAGCAGAAATAAGCTGAATGTAAACTAGTTTTAAAATAAGATAGAAATGACTTGCATAAACATGAAAACGAGAGATAAAATGATTTCCATTTTTTAATAAATAAGCGAGGTTGTCTCAAATGAAGCCTTTAGATATAAATAAGAAATTATAATCTTTTTTTAAAATTAAGCAAATATCATATAAAATTTAATATTAGATAATTTTATTAGGCATTAGGCAACAGTTTGAATGTTTAATCTTATTTTAGGTAATTTATTGTTTAAGTAAGCACATTTCAAATTTTAGCAATTTTAACAAATTCTCAAAAGTGCTAAAATTTCACTTTTTTTTTACTAATATTTTAAATTGAAGATTTGACTTCAAAAATAGAAAAAAAAAATTTTTTTCTCTTCCAAATGTCTTTTTATGCAAGGTCATTGACCACATTAAATATGTGTTCAATCACATTTTATTGCACTTTTTTCTGTCAATATATAAGATTATTATTAACCTCATTTTATTAATAAGTTTAATCTAACATCTTAAAACAAGGTTTCTTAAAAAGAAAATTAATTCTCAAAATAAAACTTCGAACTTCGGGTCTAATAATACATAAGCAAGCAAGGTCCCATTGCATTTTATAATCAAACTAAAATGATCTTATGTGATAAAAAGCAAGAAAAGTAAATGTTATTATAAACAATATATTAAAAAAAATCAGAAGGTAACAAAACTAAAAGAATGTGTGTCCACTAAAAGAATGTGATTAATAGAAAGCTGAAAAGGTCATTCATGTTAATTGTAGGAAAACAATTTTCTGAATGTTTTAAAATATTAAGTTTTATTTTTAATTATGCTAAAACACGACTTTTAAAATTGAGATAAACAAAAGAACAATGTTAGCAATGAAGTAAAATTTATGTCGTTCACATATTAAGCTAAGTGAAACTGCTTAGGGTTGCTGAGCTTGCCCTAATAATTGGAAATCATAGCTTATATTTTAAAAACTCTAAAAGCAAAAGAAATATTTTGAAAAATACATTCATTGTTTTGCTTTAAAATAAAATACTTACAGCTTGTAGCTCTCTTTTTGTCTCATCTTCCATCCTTCGAATATCAGCCATTGTTAAGCCATACCATTGATCTATCCAACAAAATACTTCTCTATGGAACTTTAAGAACAGCCTCTGTTCAGTCTGAAAGAGTTGAATGAAAAGAAAATCCATAAGGATAAAGTGGTTCAGAACCAACATGAAAGAAAAAAAATTCAATAGAACTTTAAAAATAATGAAAATTTTACATGAACTACTGAGTGAGTACTAAAGTATTCACTCAGTGAATTTCAGATATTCCCATTAGGACTAAATCACATTTTTTAAAACAATTTACAGTACACATAACTAATTCTGCATTCAATTATACAGGTACAAGCTTTAAAGTTTAGAGCCACTTTGCATAAAAGTTGAATCAGTAACCATGGATCAGGGAATTGATATTATTTCTGTTATATTTAAGGCTCTTTTTCCCACAAATTTCATACTTGTCTAGTTTTGGCAAAGATACATGTTGATTTTTTTTAGAAACTATCCATTAGTTTGTATACACAGAAATACATACTTTCACGGTTCAGTGTTGACACAAGTAGATTTTGAAGTTCCAAGTCTAAAATAACAGCCTTAATTTGAAGATTTTTTAAAGTTCTTTGACTTTCAACACGAATGTCCAATGGGAGTATTTGTCTCAAAAGTTAGCGTGGAAAAAGTACTGTAATTTCCTGCGAATAATCTACAGATTACCTGTTAAAAAAACACAGGAATCGTCCCTTTGGATAATCTGCCAAAATTACTTTCTCCTATTGAAACATCACAAATTTTCTATAGACTTTGGCCAGCCATAAAAGTGTAAGGGACCATTTACATTGGATGTGAAAAATTCATTTATGTGAATTCAGATGAGCGAACCTTATTTGTGAAACATATTTATTGGCAAAAAATTTGCCAAACAAGTTTTTGTTTTGCATCTCTGAATTTGCATATGTGATCTTTTATCATCCAGTGTGAATACCCCTTAAACACGATAGAGTCTGCTTGCTTGTTTTCCTGACAATGTAAATAGGGTCATATATGAGATAGATTTGCTCGCATATGACAGATTCTGTCAGTTAGAGATGCTTTGAAATTTGTTATTTATCTTGTGGATCTGGCAACAAGTATTTATGGAAATCTTTTTAAATAATTTAAAAATTATCATTACAAAGATCCATACATAACATTATTATTTTTTGAAGTATATATTAAAGTTATATTGTGCATTTAGTTTATTTCGATTATAAATAAAAGTAGATTACTACGTACAGGTATGCTCAATTTTTTTCTTACTTCTAAAAATAATCTTAAACAATTCAAAGTATCGATTATAAGCAAAATTACAAATAACTTAATATTTTCTGAAATAATTAACTTCTTAGAAAAATGATATACTTTGCCACTTTATCAAGTTATTTTTTTTATTAATGCCAAAAAACTTTTAGCCAATAAAACACGCTTAAAGCTATTTCTAGAAAACAATTTTGAAAACTAGAAATATATACATATATATCTTTAAAAGAGGTGACCAGTAAAGAATTTGCACAACTTTGATTCCTAGGCTTTTTCTAAAAGAAAAAAAATTTGCTTGATACAGCTAATATGATAATGAGTTTCAATAAATAAGGTAAAGCTAAAGGAACAACATAAACTCAAATTCACACAGCACATTTCAAAAAGCATAACTGTGACCAGAAAATTAAATTTTCAAAGTCTGCCTGAATTAGTCACATATTTCTGGTTCTTAGAAAAGTATTGCTAAATTCTACAAAAATAATGTCAGAAGGTAAATTTAAAATAAACTATAATATTAAATTAGTTGGAAACAAAAATGAACAATTATTTATATAAAGTAAATTAACAATTCTATAAAGAAATCAAATGCACCCAAAATAATATAAGCATATGTTCAAAAATTTTAGTAAAATTTCATTGCTTATAGATATTGCATGTTATTTCATTGTTTATAGATAAGAGATGATGTTATAACAATGATATAGAATGGTATGATATAGAATGATAATGTTATAAAAAAATGTTTTACCCTTTGAATAAACTGCTCTACTCTTGTTTGAAGTCCAAGCCATTTAAATTCTACAGTTACTAACTTATAAGCTGTCATAACAGGATTTACACTTTCCTAAAAAAATGATTTTTTTTAAATGCAGAGTCCCATACGTCTTTTCACATGATGCATTACAAAATCTTAATTAATTATATGCTGTTCAATATTTTACAAGTATTAGAACAATTTCATTAAAATAAAACTTTTCTTATGCAAACAGATTATTGAAAATATTAATAACTTTATAAAATAAGGTTTTGCTACCATTTCTAAAAAAAAATAATTTACAGAAATGACAACAACAACAAAAAAAAAAAAATTACAAGGTTCCACATTGAAAAACACTCACTATAAAATCTTATTAATAATATTCTTCCTTCCAATAAACATTTAAAAAAATAACAGTTAAAAACATATTTGATTGCTACAAAAAAGTATTTTTCTCCAGTGATGTTATACAAATTCTACTAGTTTCTACTCATTAATTTAGTCTGTGTACTGCAAAATCTATTAGGAAAAAAAACTTTCTAAAAAGTTTGCTAGATGGAGCTCTATAAAAACTGTTGCATGCGCTTAGCAAACACTGGTTTTTAAAAATATTTATTACTAACTATAAATCAAAATCTCGATAGTGTCTTAACGATTAATTATGGTGGATAGGGATTACCAAAAAAGATCCAGATATCTTTGGTAGTGGTCAGAATAAATCAATAAAAGTTATAATGGTATTTACCTACAAATTATACATCTCTTATTTAATGGGATTTACCAGTAATAATATTACATTTAAAATTATATTTCGTCATCTTTATGCTTTTGATTTTGTAAGTTGATAAAAATTAACTCTTTTCTTTTTCCTCAAATTCTCAGCTGAAGGCTTTCTTGCACCAAAGGAAACTAATGACTAAGTGGATGCTGTGTTCATAGAGTGCGTAGAGATCAAATTTAAGTTCGCTTCACTAATACTGACACAGGAAATGGAATATTAAACCCTCTCAAAAACATTTCAGCAAATTAATAAATTTAAATGTATTTTACAATGCACTTCTTTTACTATACCATAAAATTTTGGATTGCTATTATATATTTTACAAATTTCTTAATAAAAACAATAAAATGTAGCACAAAATGTTAATTAGCTTTATTATATGCAAAAACTGCATTAAATATCTTTACTCTGTTGCCCGTTCTAGAAATTCACATATTTTATTAAATACACTTCTAAGATAATTTTCTTTGCATTATCTTCACTGCTTTTATGTTGCCTCGGCAGGCAAGCAATACATTTTGAATAAAATATCAGTTTATTTTAAGATCTGAAAAAAATTAATAATTTAAAAAATATTAACTGATAACAAAAATAAGACAAATAGAAAAAATAATCTTGACCTAAAACAAGACAATTTATGAGAAAATTAATTAAGTAAAAACTTTGAAAATTTGAGATGTCTTGGGTTTAATCTTGGTACTCAAAAGGTTTCATCTTTATTTCAATTATTTAAATATATGTAAAAGAAAGTTTGTTTTCATGTTTTGCATGCAATCTTTTATACAAGAACTGTGGCCTTTATTAAAAGGTAACAAGAAGTATTATTAGAGCATGGCAGAACAATTATGTAAAAATACATACATTGCTCAGCAGTAGACTTGCATAAAATGAAAAAACTTCCAGTGAACACAAAATCTCAATTAAAAAACTTTCTGCACGCATTGATTTATTTATGTAACTAGTTTCAACCCTTTCATCGTCACCTTATTTTGGTGAAATTCAATCAAAAATTACAGATTTTTTAAAAATGTTCAATTTTTATAAAATTCTGTAACGTTTCATACCAGTGATGAATTTGGTAAAAAACCGAGAAAGTTTAAAATAGAAAATGAAAAATGTTATATACCAAAACACTTTTTCAATTATTGAAAAAAAAAAATACCTGAAATTTAAGCAAGAAAAAAGTATGTAGAAAGCATTTATCCATAGAATGTAACCAAGGTTTAAATAAAAATATTGATGATATTTTCATACTTTATATTTGATGATATTATATATTGATACTTTATTTAAATTGTGAGATTGTGAATCGAAATGTGCGATTTTTAAAACATGTGAATACGAAACTTTACATTCTAAAAACGTGTTAATACGAATCTCGATGTTTGATTTTAAAATTGCGTTAATGAGAATTTTGATATTGGATTTTAAAAGCGAGTGAATATGAATTCGGTGTTTAATTTCAAAATAGCGTTAGTACGAATTTCGATGTTTGATTTTCGAATCACATGATCACGAAGTTCGATATTTGATTTTAAAATAACATTATTATGAATATGGATGTTTGATTTTAAAATAGTGAATACAGATATCTATATTTCATTTCAAAATCACGTGAATATGAATTCCGATGTATACTTTTCAAGTCACTTGAAAGAGAATTTTAATAGGGGCTTTTAAATCACCTGAATATGAATTGTGATATTTGATATAAAATCAGAATATACAAAATACGAAGCGCAATCTTAAAGATTGTAAATAAAAATCGCTAAGCATGATTTTAAATCATGCAAATTTAATTTTAAATCACATTTGCATTGGTAGAAAAAAGTATAATTTTTTTTCTCGGGAATCTCAAAAAGACAAACTATCTTTGAAGTGACAGACTTATTTTCTTCAATAAGGCGAGAAAAAAATTTTTCTGTAATGGTGACAATTTTTCAGCGAACAGCGTTCGTGTATATTATACAGGTATGCTCAATTGTAACATAAAAATTGGTCTAAATGGACTATGCTTTTATAATACAAAGAAAATTAGAAAAAATAAATAAATACAGATTTGCAAAAGGTATTTATGTACTCCAAAAATTACTGATATCTACATACTAAAGATGAATAAGATAATGCAATAAATAATAGACAAAAACAAAGAGCAAGATGAATGTAGAATACTGAAACACTCAAAATAAATAATATATTAAAAAATTAAAGAAATGAAAGCTTTCTTACTTTCCAGTTACCAGTAAGTGGACCTCTTCCTGTCTTTTGGCTTTTGAATTTACTAGGATCTTCAGATTCCTTATAGTCCTAATTGCAATCAGAATACTATGTTAGAACAGCAAAAAATATCAAAATAGATAAATGATAAAAAGATATAATCAAATAGATTGGTTTACCAAATTTAGAAATGCACTTCAATTCTTTACTCAATTGCGATAAAAACAGGGATAATCACAAACAAAATTACAGTTAAACCCCACTTACAAAAATTGGAATAAAAACTATAAAGAATCTTGAATATAATGAAATTCTCAATGTACAATCTAAGTTGTTTCATTTGGATATTTGGTCTCACAATTCATGGATTGTTACTGAACTTAATTATTACTTTTTTTTAATATCCATATTTATTATGGTTTAACAATTTAATGACTATTTAAAATGTTTAATAGCTAAATATGAAAAAAAAGAAGATAATTATGCATATTAAATAGACTTATCTAGAGTCTTTTTACTAGGTTATTTAAATCTATTTACCTTGAGTTTAAGAAATATAAATAATTAAAAGTTTCACTTTAAATTTAGTTAAAGTTACAAATCTTAATATATTTTTTGTTTGACAATCAAAGCAATTTACATGGAAGAAAAAGAAATTTTTTACTCAATTAGGTAAGCACACTCAAAAATTTAGCTAATTTTGTTAAAAATGAAGTTAGTTTTCTTAAGTAATTTTCAGTGATGGAGTGTTGAAAAGTTTAAGAATGATTAATAGATTTCATCTTTTTTTTTAAGCTATATTTATTAAATATAATGTAATAGGCTCTTACATGGCAATTATCTGACAGAGTAGAAGAATTTAGGAATAATGATTAGATTTAAATAACCCATTTTAAAGCAATAAATTTGCTTAAATAATGAAACTATTGTGCATCAAACTAAAGAAAAACAAAGTTGAAAAAGAAAAAAAAAACATATGGCCATTTTTACTACAAATCTTATGTACAACAATCTTTTATAGAAAAAAAATTTTTACATTTTATTTTTGATAAGATATAAAATGAAATAGCAATCTAAAATCAAAAAGAATACTACAGCTATATTACCTTAGAGGGAACTTGGTCATTTCCTATGTCAATAAATTGAACCTCTCTAATTTTTAGTTTTTCTGGCGGTAATTCATGTGCCTAAAAAACAAAGAAATCGGCAATTTACTTTTTATTTCACAAAAAACTTGGATAAATAAAATGGTAGTAGAGAATATTTTTCACTTTTTAAAGAATATTAGACTGTCCAAATCACAATCTTAAATTAAAGCAAAAACATACCCGTCTCCTTATTGCATACAAAACCAGTAGAACTCTAAATATAATTACAAGAGGTTGAGGTAATATAATAACCCACATTTTTAAAATGTTCAGGAGAGCATTTTTAAAAAAAATTCTAAGCCATAAAAATTTTTTTCAATGGGCTGTTAATTGGCAGATATTAAAACTAGTAAAGTACTGATATTGAAACAATAATAAAAAAAGTCTGATTAATATTATAAAAAAAGTTTGATTAAAATTCTACTCAGGGATATTACTACACCTGATTCAATAGTTAAATAGTACAAAATCACAGTAAGTAGCCCTCACTGCTCTTTCCATAACATTAAAAAGTAACTTTGCCGTGCACTTTTAATTTATTCTCAATTTTGTTAAAATCTTTTTATATTTCTTAAGAATTCACATTTTCTTTTTATTCAGGAATATATTAGCAATTTTAGGTTCTTCATGTACACATTAGGAGGAGAGGACGGCATATATATGTATTTTATTAGGTAACAAAAGAACTTGAATTGCAACTCTAAAAAAATTGTATACAGAGTTTTTCCCTGTTGCACACAGTTCCTTGTTATTGCTTATTAAGAAAAAATAATAATAATAATAAATAAGTGAATAAATAAATAAAAATCTGCTGTTTGTAAGATCTTTAGCTTGGTTGAAGTTTGTAGAATAATGAAATCACATTTGATAATTTGTTATAAAAGAGAAAAAAGATAGTTTTTTTGCAAACAATTTTTTAAGTGAAAAAATTTAGAAATGGTTCTCTTTTAAATTCTGATCTTTTGAATATTATTATGGTACATAAAGACAAATTAGATTAAAAATTGATGGACGGTGCAAAATACAAATAAGGACACCTTTATAACTTTTGAATGATAGATAGGATTTTCAAGTGCTAAATTGCAATCCTAATGATTTAGGAGTCAAACCTTATATATGTGCTTAAATATGTGCAGAGACACAAAAACATACTTTCTCGGAATAAACATACCTTTTTTCAACAAATTTGGATTTTTGTTTCTCAAAATATTAGGATAGCTGCAATCAGAAAAAAAATATGGTTTCAATAGTTTGTCTAAAGAGCGGTCATAAGTTTGGGCCCCATTATGTTCGTTTTTTATGCATTTTGTCAAATATCCGAAACTACAAATACAGTAACATGACAAATTTATGCTGTTCAAAAAAATGAACAGATAGAAAATGCAGCTTAACTTCATATTCCCTTGTGATAAAAGACTATTAAATTATTTGTAAATAATTATTATTAAGCAATTTGGAATATTAAATAGAAAAAAAAACAAGTAGATTTTGAGTTTACATTTAAATATTACTGATTTTTTAAAGAATTCTCTATTTAGATAAAAATTTAAACAATGAACTCTTTAAATTAAGGTGAATTATTTTAATAAGAAAACAAGAGATTAAGTGTCAGTTTCATATTTAAAATGTAGCCAAAACCTAATATAGAATTTAATATCAATTTAATTTTTAAAAAAATTTCCTATATGATAAGAAACAAAAAAATTTGGTGAAATATAACATTTAAAACAAACACAAAACAAAAGCTTGACAACACTAAATTACCATCCATAACAGAAATTAAGACAAAAGTTAACATTTGAGAAAATAAAAATTATTAAGGATTTAAATGGTTAAAAAACACTTAATTAGGCAACAAAATAAAAACTAAAATATCAAACAACCATCAATACAGAAAAACATAATATTTAGGCTTTAAATTGGACTGAAATAACAGACTAATTTAATAACTCTGTTACATTTTTTAAAGTTTTATTAGACTTGAAAGATTATTAAGAATGGACTAATTCATATTTCTTACAAAATATGCCAATAGACAGGATATTTTGTTTTTTAAAAAAAAATGAGACAACAAATAGTAAAATTTCTAGTTTTTTACTTGATTCATGAAACTCACATTTTCTTGATCTCCCCTATCCGGACAATGCATCGTTTCAATACTTATAAAGAAAGCATCCTTCATATAACCTGGATTCTAGAACAGAGCATTCCATTTATTTTTTAATATTCTATATTTTGTGAGTTATTTTTAATTTAATTTTTAAAAAAAATTCTTACTGTTATAACTGCATCCAAAATTTACAGCACATGAAACAAAAGTTAAAATTAGTACATTTTTTCAAACATAAAAAATAAATATTTGAAATCTTATGACAAATTATTGCTATTACAACGAGCAGTTAAAAGAACAGTAACAAATATTTATCAGCTATATAATCAATGTACTTTCAATGTACTGTAATTAATAAACTTTTTTTTAATCAGAATTTTTCAATATAATTTGATACTTAAATATTTGATGTCATGAAATAAAGTGAAAAATTACTAAAAAATATCTTCTATAAATAATTTGAAAAAGTAAAAAAAAAAATTTGAAACTTAACGTGAAATTGTGAAAAACTATCAAATCTAAATGTATGAATGATTAAAAAAAAGTTTGCAAAAAAAAACAACATTTGTATTGTTAAATAATTGATGAATCCATATTAATTAATAAAAAGTAAAATAAATCAAACACATTTTTCTACACACTGTGAAAATCTCATATTTTAAAAATGTTACGGTAAGTACAAGAACAGAGTAGATGCACGTTAGTGATTGTAGTTAGCATGAACAGGTACAAATATTGCAATATGGTCTAAAGCTGTATAATAAACACTCAATATGGGCTATCATTATAAAATTGAAAAACTTAAATGAAAAAAATTCAAAATCACTCTTTAAAATCACTTACCATATATTTCTGAACATAAGCCAAGAATTATTAGAAATTTTTTGAAAGCTTTAGAGGGGATAGCGTACAATCAGATGTACCAACTTCAAAAAATTCCAGGACAACTGAAGTACTTTGTCGAGCATTAGCAATAATCAGTAAATATCACAAAAGTTACATACAAGACATGAAATGGATGCAAATGAAATGCCTAAATGCAGAAATTGCAAAAGAAACACATAAAAAGGACAATTTGAAAGAAATACTATTATTTTTTAAACTTTCAGCCTTATGTTTATGTGAATAAGAATACACAAAAGATAAAAAAAAAAGCACACTAAAATTCAATTAATTTCGCATTAGAATCAGATTCTCCGCAAGGCTCAGCAAATTTTTGTTCAGTCATCGGAATGTCTAGACTTAGTACACCTTCACTGCCGACAATCAACGCTGCGCAGCTGAAATGTTTGGAGAATTAATTTCAAGAGCAGCATACCTTTTTTTACATTGACTCATACACCAGTTTTGAATTTTGGTGTGAATTTCTATATAAAACAAATATTCTTAGGTTTATACACGGATAAGCGTATGTTTGGAAATAGACGATATGTGGAGAAATGGTCTCTAAAGTTTTATGATGCAATTTTACAACAATCCCTAAATTGGAACTATGAGCAATAATGGTTTAAGACAGCGCTTCCCAAAGTGTGGTATGCGTATCCCCAGGGGTACGGGAACAGTTTAGCTGGGGTACGCGTTCTTATGCGAAATATCTTGCAAACTACGAAAATTTCAAAAAAATTTTATTTAAAAACAAAGTTAGCCATGAGAATTTACGATTACGCATTTTTCTATTGGCTATTTTTTGCAGAGTTAACAGTTAATAATTAGTGGTGTCAACAGCCAGTTGTGATTTTTAACTGTATTTTTTTATAGTAAAAAATACATTCATACATTTTTATTAGTGGTACACAACATTTCAAAAAATTTAGAAAGGGTACACAAAAGTCGTAAGTTTGGGAAACACTGGCTTAAGATATACACTTCCTTAAAACTGAAAACAATGTACATTTTTATAAATTTTAACTTAAAGTTTTTACCAGTGCGACAGTAAGGATAAGCATTCCAAGCTTCTTCGTGAACTTCTAAAGCTCCCCTTGGAGCTAATAATCGAATATAACCAGGAACACGACTAACAAATAAAAGAAAAATTAAAGCAAGAAATTCAATTGAATAATAATAATTTAATCTATCCATACTTATTACCTTGCTAGATGATACACTTTGTAAGTGTATTGACCACTAGAGTATTTGCCTCCCAGTAAAGGAAAGTTTTCAAAAGGTTCATTTTTTCTAACTTCAACCCCTTCTCCACCTCCTGTTTCATTTTTGCTAACTTCAGCTACAGAGTATAATTGTCCTACTTGGTACTATAAATATAATATAAATTCTTTCAAGAAGGAATAATTTGATGTAGAATACAGTTATATTTAAATCATGATTCATATAAAAAACTTTGACTCATAATTAAAAATCAATCATAATTACAGTGCCTTTTTTTTATATAATTAATAAAATTCATTACGATATAATTTTTAGTAAAATATTCACACTATTTATGAATAAAATTTAAATTAAGTTACTATTAATTAATATTGAGTAGAATATTCAAATAATATTTGTAATGTCCATAAAAATTAAAATACATCAGAATATGATTTTATTCTGTCAAACATTTGATTTATATAAAATTTTGTTGATAAATAAGTCAAAATAAAAATTGTTACTAATCAAACAGAATATAAAAGCAGGAGACAGAAATCATTTTAGCAATATTTATAATTTTCAATCAGTAGTAATTTTTTCTTTAAAATTATTTACAAATAAGAGTAAATTTGATAAAAATTTCTTCAGATACTAAATATAAATTCTATATCAGCTGAAATACAATGTGTAGTATTTTTTTAATTACATTAATATATAACCCATAAAACATAGAATTACTCCAAAATATTTCATAAGTTGCAGAGGTGTAGTGGAGAGAGTACGTGGAGAAACAGTATGCTCTACTGGTTTTTGAAAAAAATCCCATTTTTTATACACAGTAAAATATGTTTATCTCTGTATTTTTTTTAAAATTTATTTATTTTGTGCACTGCAAAAATGTCTTTGCTGTTTTGAAGTTTGTTAAAAAGACAATTTTGAGAACAATTTCTTAAGTAATAATAATTTAGTTGAAATTAATTTCGTCTAGCGGCATGCATATTTAAACTTGTAAACTGTCAAGGATTCAAAGTCTTGACCTTTTTCCTACCCAAAAAACATCATAAATTCAAAAAAGAGAATTCAGTTTAAAAATTTATCTTTCTTTTTTCTCTTCTAGACATTAAACTAAATTATGGAACATTAAATGACAAATATTTTACTTTTGAAGAGGTATTAATCAATATTAAGAATTATATAGTGAATGAGGCTAGAAATAAAAGTTTAAGTAATACAATATACTCTTTATATCTCGAAAACCTTGTTATGTCAACAAAAAAATATTTTCCCTCTTGGCATTACATATCCACACAGCGTTAATTTGAATTTCTGCGTCAAAGAGTTTCTACTCAAAACCTTTTTATGTCTAATATATTATGAAATAGAATATTTTTTTCAGAAAAGTCACAATAAGTTTATTGTAAACCAATTATTTTCTATTTATTTCATAATTATTTTTATCTTATTTTTAAAAATTAAATTATCATTACTGAATTAAGACTTATAGTCAACTATCATTACATACATATTTATTATTTTTATGTTTCAGGACTTTACTTTTTAGATATTAGAATATATTTTTCTACTTTTCAGAACATATTTAGTTCTGAACATGTTATCTAAAAAATGTTTTAGCGTCCCTTCAACTTAAAGATATCGAGAGTATACTGTACTTTTACGTGTTAATTACAAAAAAAACTTTACAATTTTTAATGCTCCCAAACTGAAAAATTTGTCAAAGAAAATTTGTAAACTATAATAATACCTATGAAACTAGAAACTTTGTATTGGTTTGTTTGGCTTAGTAATGTATTTACAAGAAGAGATTTCAAATAAAAACAACAGTTTAATTATCAACTTTTAATTTTCACTTGTTATAGTTTTTTGCCATATCCTTTTGTGCTAAGTATTGTTCACACAAAACTACATGGCAATATCCAGTATTAAGTAATTTAAGACAAAAAAAAAGTCAACTATTTTTAATAATTGTTTATTAAATATATTTTAAAAACAAGAATGCCACATTTCATAATAATACACCAAATGGTTAGTAATTACCTTAACTGTTTAGTAGTATAGTTCACTCGAAAATACCTAATTATATTTATATTTAAACAGAAATGATAAAATTGCAGTTGTTCTTTATTAAATAAATTTTGAAGACAAAATATCCACATTTCATTATAATTTACATAACTGTTTTCTTAACATTCTGGCATTACACAGCTATATTTGATTCTAGACAGTTTAAGGAAATGGGTAAACTATTTTTTGATTAGTTTTTAATTTTATTAAATCTGCGTAAAAGTCGAGAAATCACATTGAAATTTAATTTAAAGTTGTTAATTTCGTATTTTATTTATAATTTCATATTTACAGTTTCTTACAATTTCAGTATTTTTTAAAATTTAAAACAATGTAGTAATGGACAAAAATGTTTTTGTTGAGTTGACAGAAAAGTTTTAGACAGGACATGAAATATTTTACTATTGAGTCAAAAACCTTAGCAATCTTTTCTTGGCTTACATTTAATAATATTAGTTAAATTTCAAGATGTCCATTTATTTACATTTTAATTTTGCACTTATTAGGCAGACATTAGAAAATCTTCAATAGAAAATATTAAATTTTAACGTAAACATACATAAAAGAACCAGAAATAACACGAAAATATAAGGCATATGAAATAAATTATAATTTTAAAGATACAAAATTGTAATTTATTAATAAAGAGACAAAAATTCATTATTACGATTGCAGTAAAACACAACGAACTAAAATTATCTCACCTCTTCAACTGTAATAGGAAGAACTACCCTGCTAAAAAATAAAATGACACATCATCATTAAATAATCAATGAAAAGTGTTTCATTCATTAATATCATGTTTAAGTAATGTAATGTTAATTAAGAGGAAGAAATTAAAAATATTGTCTTAATGTCGATATTTTCCTTATTCATGGATAAAGAAGTTTAAATGAACTAAAAATCTACCAATAAATTCATTCCACAGAAGAAATTTAATATTAATACTTACTATTCCTTTATCAGCATACTGAAACAGTGTTTAAACAAACACCGAAATTATAAATATCGATGATCAGCCTCTTTAAATTTGAGCCGAGTGTTTAAAGAGAGCAGAATGAAAAGAAAAGGAAGGAGCGGAAAGCCAAAGCAGCAATTTGTTGATAATTGGGTGCTTTAATAAATGCATTCAAAGTTATTTGTACAAGAACTGAAACTTTTTGTCGTTCGTAAAAGGTTCCAAAAGTCTGTAAAACCATGCTTAAAAGTCAGATATGAAAATTCCAGACTTAAAAGTTGAAAAGGTGTAATATAATAGTCATCATTTTTTTGAAAACCGGTAACACCCTTAATGTCTTCTGCACTTTTCTTTTATAATTCATCATTAATTTTAATTATAAAAAATACTTTTGTTGAGTAAGGTTCTGAAATATCCTCCTTAAGATTTACAACGATGGTTAGAAACCATTTGTCCTTAAACATTTGGGGACACTCACTGAACTAACATTCTTACTGATAAAATTTATCCAGTTTAGTAATACAGATGCGTTATTGGCAATCGCAACGCTCGAATACGCCATCTGGGAAGCGACTGGTTTCATGCCTTTGGCACTTCTTCCTTCCCTCTCCTCCTCTTTTCAGTTATATAGAAGTGTACTACGATATTTTCCCTTTTTATTTAATAAAAATAATGCTTAAAATTTCCGAGATGCTTTTCTTTAGAACTATGTTTAATGTAGCTTTCAGTTCCATATAGTTTTCCAACTTAAAAGATTTCAATCTACATGAAAATCAAGAGATAAACTAATGAACTTCCTTCCTCTATGACTCTCCACATGCTAATGAGGAAGGCATGCAAAGGATTGCCATAGGCGGAGAGTTCTGCTTTACGCCATCTGCAGCCCATTTCGATCGCCAATTTTTGCCAAACTATTTACCGATTTTTTTACACGTATGTTAGCTCAGCTAATTTTGATATCAAATGACTGTGGTAGCTGTAGTTTATTTACGTCGCACTAGAGCTGCACAATGGGCTACAAGCGACGGTATAGGAAATATCCCAGAGGATGATCCGAAGCCATGACATCACATTTTTGATCCTCTGCATGGGAGATGGCTCTCCCACTTCGGTAGTCCGACGAAGTCGAGCACTTTACGGTAGAACAATTTAACGAGGATTAATACCCCTCACTCTCGGTCTCTTCGCAGACTGATCCAAGTGGTCACCCACCCACACACTGACATCGTTTTCTGAAACCATCAATTCTGTTATCAATATTTCAATTCCGTTTTCAAGATTTGAATTTTAAGACAATTTGTCATAAAGTAAACAATGGCTAAGTATAAGCAATAAAAATAAACAGAAACTCTAAGTTAAGCAAGTAAATTTCAAATTATGAACATCATTATTATTATTATTCAATCGTAGTAGAAAAAAATTAAAAAAAATAAAAGTCATCTTCAGCTTCTCTGTCATTTCAGTTCGCTGCCTATTCGCGCAGATTTTGAATCTTAGCTGTAAAAAACATATTAGTCCGGTGTCTGTAACAAGATCTGCCTGCGACTGTCTTTACACATTTCTGAGCACAACAATAACAAATTTGTTTGAACACCTATACACAATTTTTTTCTCTAACCCAGTCTTTACTACTGCCACATGAAATTAAATTCAATATTCGTTTTGAGGCAGGTAGTTGTGTAATGTAAACAGTACGTAGTGTTCTTTTACATTCCATTGCCAGTCTTTTGGAATCAAATTGTTTCCTAAACGATTGTTTAGGTGGCGTAACAAGAGGTGGTCGCCTGTGGTGATTCGCCTCATTCGACACTTCTTAAGTACTTGAACAACGTATTTTCTTACCCTAATTTTTTTTATTAAGTAACGATTCGGTGGGGGGGGGCTAAAATATTTATGATTAATTTCCACTTACTTTCTGATGGAATATACATTATTTTTCTTTAACAACTAATTTCGGTGGCATAGGCATGAGAGTGGGCCCACTTTTTGTTTTTAGAAAACAGTTTGTTTATAAATAACTGTTACATACATTATGAAAACAGTTAGTTTGTACATACATTTATGTATGAGTATGCATGCACGTATACATAACAATAGTATAATCATCTGAACTCGGCTGGCAACGAACGTGTTTAACAAAAATCTTTTGTTTATTCACTTATAACAATAAACTGAAAAAAACTTTGCCAGCAGGTTAAACAGAATTTGAACTCTTTTAATAGCCTTTTATTGATCGCTACTTTTTACATTTTTTGGTGCACGTATATTTCCTGTTATTGTTCATATTAACTCATTTATGCCCAGCCATTAAAAAGCAATGTAAGGAAAACATTCAAATGAAAAAAGTGGTGCTATATGAAGTGGATATTTATTCCTGTTACCTACCACTTTAGCTATAAAAAAGCACTGTGCTTTGACTTCAGATCCAAATATAAATTTTTATATTATTAATATAGTACTAGCTAAATACCCGTTCTTTAGAAGAGGTGAAAAGAATAAGCATCAATAAATCATTACTGAACAACACAGCAAAATCTTGCACAAAACGGTAAGACAAATACCGACACAAATAAGAAATAGGAAAGCTAAAATAATTCCAATGTTTTTTTGTTTATTATTTGTTACCCCATTCGATTGTTTTTACGTTACTAGATTAAACAAAACTCGTATTTAGTAGTTCATCCCAACAAAATACAGACTAACTATGTTCAGTATCATCTGGTATAATGTTGTTGCTCCAAACAAATCATGATACTCAAAATTTACCACAATTAAGCAACTTTTTCATGTACTTATATTTTCGAAGGGGACGTAAAAAATCTATCATAAAAATGCACAGCATTATTGCAGCTGTAATCAGTATTAAAATTATTAATAAAATACTTTGTGCTTACATAAGAGTTTATTTGGTAACAATTAAAGCTGCATTAATTACCATGATGCAAAGGTGCCCAAAACTAAGCATCATTAATGTCAATAATAGTATGCGAATTTTTTACGGTTCCTCATAACGAATGAGCACATTTTCTTCGTTAATTTTTTTTATTACATAGCTAATTTTTCTATCTCAATTAGTACCTATTACCTGAATTAATTAAGCATCATTGGCCCTAATAGAAGTCTGCCGATTTCTTACTCTGTATTTGACAAATTAGCATCTTATCTCTATTAATTTTGCATTTTTGTACATAGTTTATTATTTTACTTCAATTAGTAACTGTTACCAAAATTAATTATCGTTGGCGTCAATAATAGTATTGTTTTTTTTACTTCCACCCCCCCCAACTAATTAGTTTCATTTCTTCATTAATTTGACTTTGATGTACAAAACTTATTTTTTTATTTCAATTACCGTTGATTTTAAATTACTCAGTTTTATAGTAACACGTTTTAAAAGCATAACTATAAATAAAATAAACACATGGTTTCAGGGGAACTAAGAAATAATAATTGGGTCACGCAGTCTGCCCATGTTACAACAACCACGTTGATCATTCAGATAACATGGTATAACGAATAAAAAATAATTAAGTATTACAGAACGTGCTATAAACAACTCTTATAACTAGAACTACAAGCAAGCAAACATCACTAGTGTTATCTTTAAAATATTTGGCAAAACTGATTCGCTAAACAATGTCTTCTGCTGAACCATTGCGAAAATCCCATTTTTGAAATATCTCTGAATAAAAATTATAATTAAAAAAAATCACAAATCAAGCTTCGTAATTTGTTTGCAATTGCATTCATTCAGTGTCTTGTTGAATATCGTATTTTCAGAGCCTATATTTCACCCACAATTCGGTACACAGACAAGCAAATTACTTTGTACAAATGTATAAATTATGGTAGGAGGAATTATCTTGATTCTGCAAAATAAATTCTTCTAATGAAACACTTACGTTATCACTTTGTTCCCCCTTTCTGATTAAAAAAAAAGGAAAAGAAAACGAGTTGTTCTTCTAAAAGGACGATAGACCCAAAATGGGTTAAATACTTAAAAAAGGAAAGATATATACATATTTCTGCAAAATCATTGTAAGATAATAAAACAAATATAGATACTTTTTTTCAAATTTTATATTTGTGAAAAAATTTTCACATGCTTTAAAATAAAAGAAATTACTCACCACTAATGACACTTAATTAAACTGATTAATGACACTGATATTAGAACCATTTTTTTAAAAAATGAACTGTGTTTTATTTGGACCCATCGTAATGAAAAAAGTTAATTCATTTAATTTAGTCTTGTTTTGGCCTTTTAATATTTCCCATTTATCTCAAAAGGAATTAAATTTCTATTGTTTGTTTATCAGTGAGATATGAAAAATAATTTGAGAGGTAGGTATTATATTTACGTAGCTATCTACATCACAGGTTATCCTTTCATTTTTATTTTTGATCAGTTAAATTTGATTTGAAAGGACATTGACAACCAATATATCTAATTATTTTAACCTTTGCAGTCGCATTTTGTTGATATTCAACAGAAATTGCTGTTGAGTACGTGCATACCACTACAAAGAGTAAAGCCGGGAAGCTAATTTAGAATCCAGCGACCTTTAAAGACTCTCTCATTTTTTTTTTTTGGAGATTAAAATCTTAACTGTAGTTGGTCTCAATTATAATAGATTATTTTATATCTTTCAAAATTTGTAACCTGAACTAAAACAATGTCAAAAATCAAGTTTTTTTTTCTTTTTAATTAAAAAAAAAAATGCTGAACAAGGCCGCTGTATTGGAAAATCGCAGCCGCATTCCTTCTTTTTGCAGATTTAGATAAAGTAAAAAAGGCAACGCATTCTGTTTGTTGTGAGGTCAAGTGCCATAATAAAATTACAATAGTAATTCTTTGTGATGAAATTAAAATTAATTATAGTCCCGCAGTGAACTGATCGTTAAGACACGGTTCCCAGCAGATCACCGAAGTCAAGCATCACTGGCTGCGGTCAGTGTGCTGGTGGGTGACCACTTGGATCAGCCTGCGTAGGGACCGAGGATGTGCGGTATTGGTTCTCGTTAAACTGTTCTACCGTAAAGTGCTCGGCTTCGCGTGCAGGTCGTCGGGTTATCGAAGCAGGGGTGCCATCCCCTCTGAAGAGNAAAATTCTCCATGTTCCCATAACAAATCAATACCTCTGGGGGTGTCTTTGTCTTCCGGATTATAGTCCATTGTGCAGCTCTAGTGCAACAACTAAGATAAATTGTGAGAAATGTGTAGTCACCTTCAGCACGAAAAAAAAAAACTTGAAAAAAAATGAATATGATTATATAAAATTCATAAAAAGAGTGGTGAACTCGAGGCGTCAAAATGCTGTCAATTGCATTTGGTTATTAGTATGGCCCGTATTTTGATGACATGTGCATTTTTTTTACATTTTTTAACTTTTTTATTCTTTAAGGGCACTTTTTACGAAAGTGGGATTATTTTTTTCCTCTTGAAACATTTGAACATTCTTGAAGCATGTTTACGGAATTTCGTTTCTGAATTCCGTGAAAACGATTTTTCAACAGACGGAATAATTTTATTTAACTACGTGAAGCAAAAATTTCAACTGAAAATCGATTTTCTGTTGTTTAGAAACATATATAAAAGCCTGTTCAACTTCCTGAAATAAAAAATCAAGCATGCCAACGTTTAACTAGTAATGTAGCTTATCCACGGAACCAAGGAAATCATTTGACGAAGAATTATAGGATGTTTTTGAGCCAGCAAATATTTCTCTAAAAAAACTGAATAATTCTATATTATGCCAGTTTTTAGTAAGACTCATTGAACATGTTGAGCCGGATGAATGAAAAATGCACAAAATCTACGTTGATGTTTGTTATATTGAAACTCTGAAGAAAATTAAATAAATTTCATAAGAGAAAAATTTTTTTGTGTCAATTGACAAAACAAATGACCTTATTATTCTTAGTTGCCGATCGGACTGCGTAGGGGTCAGGGAACTGGCCTCGCATCAGAAAGGTTCTGAGTTCGAATCTTGGGCAAGGCATGGGTGTTCTGTCATTCTCTGTACTATCTGTCCTTACTGTGGGAGCAATGTTGGTCCACCTAATCAGATGCCCCTGAAAGAGTGGCCAACAAATCTGGCCTGAAAATGCCTGAATTGACGAAATGTTAACACAGGGGGGCATTGGAAATAAAAAAATTATTCTTGCGTTAACATTTATTTCAAACCTTAAAGGAAATATCTGAGGAAGATATGCAGCTAAAATAAAGTTTTAACTGCAATTCACAATAGCGGATGAAATTTTGTTTTATTTTGTAACTGTCGTTGAACAGCTGACCCAATTTTGAGTATACGACTACTCTGTAGTCCTGTAATTTTGAGCCCAATCCAGAAAAACTCCTAGATCACGTATTGGGAGAAATTTACCTTAGTGGAGGACTTTTTGATGGAATTAACCAGCATTTGCGTTATATGGATAGGAAAATCCCGAAAACCTCCCACGGTTAGCCTGATGGTAACTGGGATTTAACTCATGATCCGTCTATCACTTATGATATTTTACGTCAGCTCTGTGGCGAGTGCGAACCGGATGCGAAATTCGTATCGACCAGCCATCGCTGGGATTTATTAGCAGGCGAGTACCTCATTGAGAGGCGAGCGGATGAAATTGTAGTTATAATGAGCTTATAATAAGTAAATACACTTAGTTAATGTTAAAATTATAATAAAAAGATTCGAGTGAAGAGCATTATAGTTTTTAACGTCATTGATAACGCTGAATGTTGATTTCCATAGATAGCTTTCAAAAAGGGAAATTAGGGAGCATGGTAGATCAGTTTTTAACGGATCAATTCGCTACAGAATAATACTGACTTAAGATATCTAGGGATAAGCAACAGTTATAGCTCCAATATATGCAGAAGTGATTCCTTAACAGATCATCCAACTTTATCTAGAGTTCCTGATATCTAATTTAGGTAACTAACAAAGTTAGATGGCAAGAACTCTAACTTTAAATAAACCCTTATGCACTTGAGATTTTTCTTATGGCTAGAAGTTGATCCTACTTTAATTAAAACTATTTGTTATACATTATTCGTTTGTAAGTGTTAAGATTCCTCAGCAGCTTTAGACTTCAGGCTACAAACAAACGAGCTTCTGCATGCATATCGCTAGAACTTGACCCGACTTCAATTAAACGCTTAGTACGTTATCCCTTATAAATATTAAAATGACATACATTTGAAGGCTTGTTTGCTCAATTTAGACTTCTAAACCTTTGTCAAGTAGAAGGACAGATAAAACAATTTAGAGTAGGACTTAATAAAGAATACATTCAGGGTTACAAAGGGATTCGAATTCGCCACCTCCACGCTTTGCACAGCGTTTGGCGGGTGATAACGCTTTACCAGGGAGACTCCGTAAATATTGAGATTCCTCAACAATTTCAAATTTCAGGCCACGAACCGATGAGCTTCTTTCTCACAATACGAGACATTAGAGGAAATAACTTCTGTAAGTACGGGACTTAAGTATCTTGGTCAATCCAGAACTGATCGACAAAGAAAATCACAATTGCTATAAGTCCCGCAGTGGACTGATCGTTAAGACACGGTTCCCAGCAGATCACCGAAGTCAAGCATCACTGGCTACGGTCAGTATGCGGGTGGGTGACCACTTGGATCAGTCTGCGTAGGGACCGAGGGTGTGCGGTATTGGTCCTCGTTAAACTGTGCTACCGTAAAGTGCTCGACTTCGCGCGCAGGTCGTCGGGCTACCGAAGCGGGGGTGTCATCCCTTCCGCAGAGGATCAAAATTGTGATGGCATGTCTTCGGATCATCCTCCGGGATGTTTCCCAGACCGTCGCCAATAACCCATTGTGCAGCTCTAGTGCGACGTAAAGTAACAACAACAACAACACAATTGCTATAAAATCATTTAAGAATCTCATAGCTCACAGACGCTTAATTGAAGAAGAACATTTAAGGATTTTTAAACGCAGAGGTTTTTCAGAGACTTTCTGACTAGAACCTTCGACCTTTTGTGGCAAAATCTGAGATCGTTTTATTTCAATTACTCACGTGCGTGAGCTGAGGTTTTTCAGTAATTTTGGAACACGAGTCTGCGACTTTCTCTCACACAGTCCTAGATTTTAGTTTTTCTGAAACCCCAGACTTGGCATTTGTTTTTTCACATACATGCAAAAGCATACGTGCTTCTGCTTAATACAAAGAACATCTTATAAGCCTGCGTCAAGTTGAAGAACAGATAGTTCAAATTAGAGAAGAGCAGCACAAATATACATCCAATGTTAGAATTCGAATCAGCTACCTCCAAGCTTCAGAGCATGTGGTGGATTGACGATACCCCACGGCCCATAAAGTTCTCCAAAATATTTACTCATGATGCCACGGGGTTTCCCTGGTCGAGCGGTAACACCCGTCAAGCGCTGTGCAAAGATTGGAGTTAGCGGGTTCGAATCCCACTGCTACCCTGGATGTATCTTCGTGCTGTCCTTCTCTGTATTGTGCTATCTGTTCTTCCATTTGATAAAGGTCTATAAGCCTAAATTGAGCGCACAAGCCTGCAAATGCATGTAATTCCAATAAACTGAGGATGCCACGTCATCAGTTTTTCAGAAGAAATGGGCGACTTAAATAGTCATCTCAAATGATAACCTAAAATTTTATGTAGTAATTAGATTTGGTAGATTGAAGAGTCATTATCTGAGTAAGGATATTTTCGAAACGAAGATTGTTGAACAAAAACTACGATGGCTAAACGTAAAGCTATTTCATCAGAAAAAAAAGGACAAAATTCAAGAAGGGTTCTTCCTAGGAATCGACTACAAAAACAACAAAGTGTAAGTATTTTTTTCTTTTTTTTTCCTTCTAATTTATGCAATACATGAAAGCAAAATATGTTATCTTTCTAAACTTTTCTCTGCAAGCAACTTCAATAATATTATGACATTTTTAAAGTTCTCTTGAATATAATTATCAGATTTACCAAAGTAACTATTAATTGTGGTCTTTTAAGGAAGCTTTCTTGACTTCAATAATATATATAAATTTATTATTAATTTTATTAGTATTATTAACGTTTGGCATAGAGTATTATTTAACTCATTCAGTAGCAAAAATTCGATCAGTGTAATAACGTTTTACTTTAAATTGAAAGACTTCAGTAACAAAGACTATTTTTTTTCTTGTGAAAAAAAAGAATGTGTTATCTTACTGTAACAGTTTATCATTAGAGTCTGCAACAAAAGCTTTCAATTAAATCTATAAAGTAAACGGAATGGATTTTATTGATTTTTTACTGATTTAAAATGTAATTAGAGTTTTATATTTTCAGTAGAGATAATTTTTATTAATTACAATACAGAAAAATCTCATCCCATTTCAATTCAATAAATGACAATTTTTACTGTTTTCGAGGCACATCTAGCCTTAAAGATTTGTTTATAGTGCGTTCAACTATTATAAAATGTTTCAATAGTGTTAACAATTTTGTTTAAAAAAAAATCAGGAAATTAACAAATGTAGATCCTATCTATAAGAATAGTAGTATCAATTATGAAAATTTTAACCAGAAATAACATGAAAATCATTTTAATTTGTGTTTTGTAAAACTTTAAAAATGGATGCTGATGAAAATTAAGAGAAACCAGCCAAGCATACTGATTGATATCTGTTACTTCGGGACATTTTTATTGAGAAAAGAAAAATCTTATCCGCATGAAAGAAATTGCTTGCCTTTTTAAAGTAAACCTTATTTTAAGGAGAAAAAAATTATTCGATGTTTTAATTTAGTCTTTTTCAAGCTAATGTCAAAATGTGAGTTTTTTTTTTTAAATATGCTTATAAACAGCACAACTATAAGTGACGTCATCGTAGGTAAATCGTGACATTTGTCGATTCAGAAGCCAATCAGATTCGACATACACCTGACGTCGCTTACAAGTATCCAATAAAATTCGATTTAAATTACATGGTTAAGCATAATTACTTTCACTTCTCGAGTTGCAAGTCAACAATTACTAAAATTATTTTTAAAAAAAATGGTAATTTTTCTGTGGGTCTGATCGTAAAATAAAAATGGAACACCTTAATGATTTTTATCCAATGACCTTTATAACATATATTGAAATATGAAGTTAATTAATGGTTCGATGTCCTAACCTCAAATATAATAATTTGTGAAAACTATATTTTAAGTTACGAAATAGGACATAAAATTCACTTCCTTTAAGCCTCAATTGGGAAATAAGATGCATAAGAAGAGCGGTGCCAAGTTTGGTCCCTCTAATACTAATTTTAGTTTTGCGTTATGCCACCCATGACCCTATACTAGATTGTCTGGGGCTTTCAAGACATCTTTTCACAAACACAATTCTGTACTATTATAGACTTTCTTAGAGCGACAGATTTCATAGACCTGATTTAGCGTTGATAACAACAGTTTTGCGTTATTCACCATCCATCACTAAACTATTTAAACAAATGCAAAAAGAAAAAAAAATTATTTCTATAAAACTATTTTATTTAAAAATTTCAAACAATTTTTTACGATTATTTATGGTAATAATCAATAGAGATTTGAATTGTAAGATACGCCGATTTACGTCATTTCAAATTCATCTCAAAAGCTCAATATCCTAAACGTAAGCGGAATCTATCAACACTTCTTTGGTTTTAAACTTAGAGCTCTCGGCCTTGTGAAAATAAGTTAAACTTGCTTCTTGTCAGCTACAAGCTGAATTTTTCTTCATTTAATTGCCAAATATTCAGAGCCTGATTATCGCCCAGACCCAATAGGCATGGGCCTAGGACCCACAATTTCTGGGGAGGAGGCCTCAAAAATTAGTAAAAAGTCCTCAATATTATTATTTCTTTCAAATACTGAACAAAACGGCTTTTCTAAAAAAAAAATGCTTTTTTTTTCTATTTCAAATTTTCTTTATTTCGTGATAGCGACCAAACTCACCTAAACATTGCACTAATCAAATTCGAAAGTAAAGTGAGCTAGCTTTATGTTCGTTTAACTAATGAATAATTACAGCTTAATGACACAGCAAAAGTCCATGATAGTTCTCGTTTGTGGTTACCAAATGCCTTCAATTATTTATATTTGAACATGAACTTTTTGCAAAAATCAATAATATCAATTGTTTGTGGTCCCCTAACTATTTTTATTTTGACATAACATTGTTTTGTTGATTTATATTTAGCTTTAATATATAGACGCGTAAACTTTATCTTCGAAAAATCTTCGATTGTCTGCTTTTGAAATTTCTTAGAATGTTTATCTTGAATCATGCAGTTCAATAGATTATTTTTTACTGTCAGGACTACTCTTCAGTAATTTAATTACAAAACATTTTGTAAAGGGCCCGGGAAATTTATTGGGTCTTTGGCCTGATATTGCTTTGATCGGTCGCTGCAAATATTACTCATCCTTCATCGAAAATTTTGATCATACTTTGAAAATCTAAAGTTCAAATATTTCACTGATCTGTGTTTGATGACTATACAAGTTTCAATTTTTTCCTTCTCTCTACAAACAGAATTTATAATCATATTATAGAAAACTGGAATTTATTATTCCATTTATTGACCACTTTCTGACAAGCTAGAATTCTCAAACTTCAATTAAAGAACTTCGATGCCAGTTCCATTGTTTCCTAATTGGTGCATAACAAAATTTTCTCAGTTTTTATCGCCTAAATTTTGATTACTTTCCGACATAAACCAAATAGATCTTAAAATAAAATTTTAAACTAAGTTTTTTATTTCGACTAAAAGCAAAATTTTTTCCCTTTAAATCTAAAAAAACGTCAGCCGAAAAATTTTCGAAAATTTTGTGCAATCTGTCAAAATAGATGCTTCCAACGTTTTACGTCTAACAAAAGTAAAAATACTTTTTTAAGTTTATTTTAAAAACGCAAATTTAATCTATATATTTCTCTTACGTTGCACTAAAAACGAAGGTATTTCTCCACCTAAATTGGCAACACTATAATCATCCGTGATCTTGTTTAGATTGTCTTAAGTAATGTTAAGTAGTGCTGAATTATACGTTATTTATTTAGAATAATTTTGTAGTTTTATCGAAATAAAAAACTGCTACATGAATTTGCAAACGTTTCTGAATTCCACTGTAAAATTATGAATGAAACGTGTAATTTTTGCTACGCAAGATATTGGCAAGATTTCTCTGACGATCAGCAAAGGCCAAGGTTAAACTTTTGAAAAGATTGTTCTAGACTTGAAAAAACCTGTATTCAGTAATGGCCAGCTATATGAATCTGACTATTTGTCAACCATTTCAGAAATAAAAAAAAAAGTTTATAAAGAGAGAGTAATAGAGCATTTGGTAATGTATTTAGTAGTGTTAATTTCATATATATTTTTGTTATGTGTACATATTTTAAACCCCGTATTTCATTGTCTAATCGAAATTTTATCTACATATTTAACATATATTTTTCGTTTTCATGTTAGGACATCTCGACTTTAGAGAACCGTCCCTGCATGAAAAGAAATAAGAGTAGAAAGAAGTAAGAAACTAAGAATAAAAGGAATTAAGAATGAAATAAGAAAATCAAAATATTACTGATAGTTTGGTTACGTAATTCCAGAGCAAGAATTACTTTTCTTCCCTTAGGGAAATCTCACAAATTCAACAAAAGAATCCCAATTAAGTGAATGAATATCTTATTATTTGATTAAAGATACAGATACGAAGTGTTTAAATTTTTTTGGGGGGGTTAAGCATAATATTCCAAAAATTATGGAAGTGATCGAATATTTCTAAAAATGTACAATGGATAAAAAGGAGAATTTTTTTCCCCCGAGGTATTTAACAGCCCTAAATCTGAACCCCACTATCATTTTGGGCTTTTACAGTGCTATCTTTGAAAAGAAATGCCAAAATAAAATCTGAATTGTAGTAATTCTTAGCTGTATTGTGGTAACAATTGTAGATTTGTATAAGGGTGTGATCCAGGGCTCATGGATTTATTCGATTTTGTCACGAACAAACCAAATACCAAAAACAAAAACAGTGGTGGCTCAGGCAATAGAGCGCTCGCTTCTTGAAGAAATGACCCAAATTGAATCCCAGCAATGGCTGGTTGATACGAATTCTACAACCGGCTAGCACTGACCAGTGCTGACGCAAAATATCCTCAATAGTAAACGGATCATGGGGTAGAGTCTCCTCGCAGTTACACAAAAACTCAAGTCCTGGTTAGTTCCATCAAAAAGTCCTCCACGAAGGCAAATTTCTCCCAACACTTGATTCAAGAATTCCCTTGTCTTCTGAATTGGGTTCAAAACTACAAGGCTACGGAGTTAAACATTGGTGGCTACAAACTCAAAAACTGGGTCAGCTGTTCAACGACGATTGTAAAATATAAGATATAAATACCAAAATCAGTATTTGAAATATAGACTTTTTATTTGAAAAATCCAGATCCACAATAAGATTTTTTAATTAAAAATTTAAATATTGGGCCATCTCAATCCCAGTGAATTACATGCAGTAAATAGGTGTCTGAAGGTTACGAGATTTCATCATTCTCCACACTTTTCCTCTCTTGGTTACTATAATATCCGCAAAGGTTGCTTTTTCCGCATGCCAGTATATTCAAACTACTAACTGAAACTTATTGCCGTGAGGAAAAAAAAGCCAGTTATTTCATAACTATGGTAACGGAGAGGTAAAAAATGTGAGTAAGGAAAATCGTGAAACCTTTATTTTTTATTTACTTACGAACAGTATAGTGTAGGTGTCCTAGTATATCATAGAACTTTAGAACTGTTCCTTTTTTTTCGATCGGATGTTTGTCTCGAGATATTTGACCATTTCTCACACTTTCGAATACACTGAGTTCTAAAAGTTGTTCATTAAAACTGTTTGTCTTTCTAAATTCTCATTTAATTTTCAGTTGTGGCGACGAATGGTAATACTCCTGTGCTTCTCAGTTTTCTGTGTACTCGTGGGCTGTGCAATCTATGGAATTTACAGGTTGGCTGACTTTGTTGTCGAGGATGAGTTGAGAACAATTTATGCATTTGGTTTTCTGTTTTTCATCTTCTTTGCTGGACTGAGTTTCGTTCTCTGGTACCACGGATTTCATGATGCTGTCATGGATTTCATTTTTCCTATTGATGATAAGACATCTTCAGATACAAAGACGGCGAAAGGCATGGCTTCGAAAGATAAAAAGAAGTGATTGAATTAGAACATTTTGCTTCCCATTTAATGCTACATCGAACATAATGTTATACTATTTTACTTTCAATATTTTATTAAATTTTAATGAATTCAAGATTTTAATAATAAAATATTCTCAAGACTAGACATTCTTATTAATTTCGTCTGACTTAGATAGAGATAACTCTGGCTGGTAGAGCGCTGGGCCCATGTCCAACAGGTTGTGAGCTTGATTCCCGCTGTACAAAAGGGTGACTAGAGCGCGCTAGATCTATCGGGGTCACGAAGTCATTACAAACAGCAACCAATATAAATAAATTTTTTTGGGGATGAGAATACGAATCGTCCAATTAGGAATAAAATTACTTAAATTGATTATTTTACTAAAGTGATATAATTCAGCCTCTGGCTCGGACATCTCTAATTATATTTTACATTTTCTGTAATTAAAATTACAAGTTTTCACGAAAGTTAACTTTTTTGTTTCGAAGAAATAATTATAAAAATATAAGTTTCATTAAAAATAGCAAAAATTCTCGGAAACAATGGTGAACACGGATGCATGATGGTTTATTGTAGGTTCTCGTATAAACCATTATCCGTGGTGACCAATTACGTAAGGGTACCTTTCAGACAATAAAGGGATACATTGAATTTCAAACTTATTAATCTCCATTGAAATATGTTTCACTAAACCTATAAAAATATTTGAAAATTGAAAAACTAACTTCGTTTTTTAAAAACACGAACTTAAAATTCATAGTTTAATAACAAGGTTCAATACCAAAACATTTCAAAGAATAAAATGAAACAAAAATATTTAAAAATGTTAATAAATTCCGCAATAATTAAAGAAATAGCATTCATAGAATTCTTCATAGGTTGACATGGAGGCGAGTTCTGTATCGATCTGATGAAAGCCCTAGGCCAGGGATGGCGAACCAATGGCACGCGTGCCATTTATGGCACGCGGCACAATATTTTGGGCACTCCACCGATCACAATTGTTGTTACACTATGAATTGTTATTACACAAATGTTATTACGCTATGAAGCATATGTAACAATTAAATTAAAATTCACAAAAAACAAACAAAATATTAAACAATTATTAATAAAAAAATTAAAAATTAATGCTAAAAAACAATTAATAACCGTAAAAAACAAGCTAACAAGAAATAACTAGCAAAAAAAATCAACAGTCCTGCTTAAACTAACATCTTAGAACCTAATATAAGTTATTGGTCATCTAATCTGCAACAACAGAAGTCACATTGATGTTACTTTAATTGAATTACTTGTATAACTGAGACATTGCAAAATGTTTTATTTTTTCAATGTAAATAAAGAGTTTTGAGTTGATAGTATTTAGTATTATTATTTTCCCAATAATCACGAAGTCAAAATTATTTGACGGCACGTCTATGACCTCATTAAGCAATTTTTTAGAGAAAATAAAACGTTGGTGTATAAAGGTTCGCCACCCCTGCCCTAGGCAATGCGCCAATCTTGGGTAAAATATCTCCACCGATATTCTGCCGACTTTTGACGTCTCTTGAAATTAATGTTAACGCAAGAATAATTTCGCTGATTTCCAATGACCCCCTGTGTTAACATTTCGTCAATTCAGGCATTCACAGGCCAGATTCGTTTGCCACTTTTTCAGGGGTATATGTTTAGGTGGGCCATCGTTGCTCCCTCAGTAAGGACATATAGTACAGAGAATGAAAGAACGTCCATGCCTTGCCCAGGATTCGAACCCAGAACCTTTCTGATGCAAGGCCAGTTCCCTGGCCCCAACACAGTCCGGTCGGTGAGCAAAAATAATAGTAATTTGTTTGACACAGGGACTAATCCAAGAATCAGTTCGGTTTAGAAGTGATAATGTTGTTGAACCAATTTCTGGGAGTAGTATAGATGCAGGTTCTGTTATTCAACCCATCCGAACTGATCGCTTAATCTGAAGGCCTGGTTTCTTAGGACAGGACGCCGTCAGCTGGAAATCAGCGCTAACCTCTGATTGGTCCATTTGTGAGTTTGATAGTATACGTCATCGAACGCTCATCTTGAACTACACCCAGATAGCAATATAAGGTTTTTTTCACCCAACAAAAACCTTTTCATGTAAACCTAAAAAGGGTTTTTATACGGTTTACATGTAAACCCTCTAACCTTAANACATTGAAATCAGCCAAGATTTTGATTTTGACATTAAACATAGCTTCTTCATTAAACATAGCACTCTTCATTTAGCTCAGCGGTAATGTGTTTTTTCTTGGACAAAGTCATTATTTGTTCTCTAAAACACTGGTCGACAATAACAAAATCAATACAAATTCAAAATAAATATTTGTTTACGTTATTAACTCATGCGCAATGAGAGATAAGGTCTGCGTTGGGCCGACTGCTCACGCTGAGCTAACAAAAAAGTATTTTTATGGCGTCAGCTCTACGTCAACTTTCCGCTGACGCCCAGATAAGGCGCTTGTCCTAAGAAACCAGACCTTTAACCACTTAACTTTCAAGAAACATCAATGTAGGTTATACCAGGCAGTAGTAGCACTTAAATAAAATATCACTGTATGATATCTCAATTCGGAGATAGCTCTTTCTAATTCTTCATACAAAGAAAAACGTGATTCCACAGCAATCATGGCCACCATGATAATCAAAACTAAAACTAAATAGGAAAAAGCAGAACACATTCGTGATTAGTTAAAATTTGTTACTTACGACACAGAACACAGTAACCAAATGAATTTTTTTGAACCGACTGATTGGTGTAATAAATAAATATTGAACTGAAACCAGTTTATTCTGAACTAGATCAGCAAACTTACTATATAATCAAGTTCATAGTTGGATGTGTCTGTTATTGTTTGTAATGGTTCTGAAAATATCAAAATAATAATTCGGTTATCATTAGCATTACAAATCCCGTGCATTCTCCTACCATTTGCAAGTAAATAGTAAATAAAACAATTTTCCTAATTAAACTCATCCACCCAAACTTTTTAAAAATCCATTTTATTTAATCCACCATGTTTTGATAAATCAATAATCATGAAGTATCAGAGCAAGATTTCGGTTTGTACATGTCCAAAGCACATTTGTTGCTGCAAATCTCAAAATTTACATTTCATAGAAGATAAAACTGAAGATTCTTACAATTTATTTGATATCCTTGCACACAATAATATTTCTATTCCTCAAAAGCAGACGCCAATTAAAGTTTCAAAAGCGCCAAAAACTACTTATCGTCAGGATTATTATCCGAAATGCTTACAGACATGTAAAAAAGCTATTCCACCGTTTCCAGCTCTTTATGCATCGGATAAAAAGATGAGTCATAAAACTATTCATAAAACAGATTTCAAACCTTATTCCGAAAAAAGCAAAAAAGATTGTGTGGGAAGAATTGTGAAACCTGAAAATAATTTAGTTTGTTCACTAGGGAAATTTGGAGCTAAAAGTGAAACTAAGAGTTCTTATAAGAATCCAGCTTCTAAAAAAGGCTTAACTGGTAGCAAATCTCTTTTTCGAGAACAAAAGTTTTCTAATAAAGATAATATCTCTATTTCTGTAGACAAGTGCCAAGCACTATCTTCTGAGACGACATACTCATCAGCATACAAAGTGCCGAAAGGGTTCCAGAAAACTGAAATTTTTGTTCCAAAGTCTGACATGCACAAAGTTGATTCTTCGAAAGCTTACAAGGATATTTCTCAATACAGAAGTGATTTTAAAAGACCTAAAAACGTTAAAAAGTAAAAAAAAAATTAACATTATTTAATCTATATAAATTGTACAGAAAGCAAAGCAATAATGCAATAATACAAGGTGGGGTAATACCGTGTAAGCTAAGATTGGAAGGCTTGTTGGAGTTAAACTGTTCGACTTAAATCAACACTTACTAGAAGAAAGAAGGATCAATTTAGTAGTCCGATGTAACGAATTTAAACTACGCAGGTGAGGAGGGAATTACGAAAGATGTCACTACATTCGGACTATTAAGCTGCACATTTGTGGTAAATACGAAAGATGCCATTACGTTTGAACTACTAAAGGATCAAATTTCTTGCGCATGGTAGTGTCGAGGCCTTCTCCTTTCTGGGAGGTATTGCTTAGATACTGCCTGTTTTAACCAAGATATTTATTATTTAGTTGGGGACAATATATCATTCTCGAAAAGTTACAGATAGGCTACATTTTTTTCTTCTTCAAAAAGTCAAACCACCCGGTTTTACCCTACTAGAGAAGAAAAAATGGGCACACATGCTAACCCTATCAGAAATACAAGATTGTTAGGGGAAAAGTAGCAGACATTTTTGTTTTGAATGACAATTTAAGAAATTTATGCATGCAATTTAAATGAAATGTAGACAAGTCCGTTCTCAAGGGAGGTATTATATTGTGTAGTAATGTAAAGTAAGTAATGTATTCTTAGTAATGTAAAATTGTATCCTGGGACCCGACAAAAAATTTTTACAAAAAACATAGAGCTTATTAATTTTTTTAAAAAAAAGTACATAAAATTGCAAAGAATATCTTTATATCTGTATAAATATGAATGAAGGATCATTAAAAATCCTACAAAATATTAAAATAACATTTTTTGAGCTCTAATAAATTTTGTCCCTAGGCCCACAAAACCCTTGTATAGCCTTGGATGTAATTATCTTCTTCCTCTGCTGCACTGCAGCTTTCGTGGGTCCGGTATAGACACATATGGAGTGGGTCCGAGGTTATTGAAACGGAACAGAACTATTTAATTAAATCCTTATTGTTTGTTGAGATATGAGTCTTTAGCAACCGTATAATAAGCTGGACGAAAAATATTTTTTTATTGCTGTTATGATCAATAAATAAGGATGAACAAGAGAGCCATTAGAGATTTGACATAGTAAAACAAACCTCTCTGCACAGACACTGTGAATTAATGAACAGCAACACGCCAATAGGGTAGGTCCTTCTTGACCGTAAAAAATAATTTAGAGCTTTTTTGCTAGAAAACGGAAAAAATTTCGCCCCAATGGAGGTACCCAATTTTACCCTACAACCTAGTTTCACCCCATATTTCCCTAAATATCACTTCATTGTTCCGCTGTATCACGGGAAATTTTAAAGTGGACTGAAAATTTTCTTGGGGGAACAACGCAATATCAAAGTACTCTAAGGCAGCGGTTCCCAAATGGTGTTCCGTGGAATCCTAGGGTTTCTTAGAAGAGTAAAGGGGGTTCCAATAGTCAAGACTTTTTTTTAAGCATTTTTGAAATTTGTAATTATATTTAATTCCATTCAATAATGTACTATTTACTTATTATTTAATAATTTATATAAAATTTGCCTAACAACAATTATGTAAAATATAATAAAAACCCGCATTTATAAAAAATTACAGGAGTATTTGGCATTGCATTTTCCAAATCAAAATAAAATAGCTGAATTCTTTAATAAATAAATATGTTTCCCTAGTAATAATTTTAAACTTTTATAACAGTTCTTTTTTTAATTTTCTTTTTATTGCAATATAAAAACGAATTTTTAGCTAGACTAGATTCATCTCCAAGACTGCGAATTCAATTGTCGAACATAAAACCTAATTTAAGATTATTAATGAAAATAATTATTAATGAATATAATTAAGATGTTAAATATGTAAAAGTCTAAAAGTCAAAATAAAGTAGTCTTTTGATGTTTAATATGAACACAATGCTACTTCAAAATGAATGCCACTAAACGTTTACAATGATTGTCAGAACATTGTTTTTGCAAAACTAAAGCATCAATATTGTGCGAAATATTTGTATAGTTAAAGTAGACAAATATCCTTCAAATGCAGATTTGTCAAATGCGTTTTTGTTTTTGATTTTGTGCTCGTTGACGAAATATTCAATTTAGTTTTTCATAATTTTAGTCTTTGTAAAACATCCAACAGACTAAATTCGTCATTTTGTTTTATGAGCATCGTTATCAAATTTTGCCATTCTAGTTATCGTCTAAAATTATTTCATTTTGTGACTTTTAATGCAGACAGCGAGACATTTTTGTGTATTTGTGTTATCTAGGAAAAATTCCGGAAAATTATGAAGTACCTACCTGGGTGTAATACTAATGAACAGTTTTAAATAAAACCCTTACATTTAGAAAAAAAACTTAGTTTATTATTTTGTTCTCTCTAAAAGTATTACAAAAAAAAAATTTTTTTTTTTTCTTACACCTACAGCTTGTAAAGTATTAAAATTTTGCATTTCAGAGAATGCATTCGTAAAATTCAAAAATATTCTGCCCCAGATGAACCCATGGAAAACAAAACTACTTACAGAATGGATTATAAACCCAAGAAACCTACGGAAAAGAAGGCATGGGGAGATTTTTCAACTTATTCCAGTTGTGGCGCAGATGTTAACAGGTTATGTTGCCCTTGTATGCACAATGCTAGGATTTGTCAAGCAGCCTGTTGAAGAATTTGACAATCAGAATACGTCAAATTCAAGTTACAATAAGTCGAAGTGAAACAAGTGTTTTTTCTTTATAACGATTTAGAATGATGTGATATAAGATGAGCATTTAAATTTCTCATTGTCGTCCTCAATAAAGTTATTTATAGAATGCATATGCAAAGGTATTTATATATATATATATTTGTAATTATACGGAATGTGACAGAATATTAAGAATAAATAAACGACTTGTTTTTTTACAGGCGTTCCATTTTTTCTCCTTTCAAAAGTAATTACGATGCATACGGAATTCATGGAAGACGAATTTCTGTTAAATTTTCTACCTGTGAGGAAATAAATTTTGGTGAATGATAAATCGATTAAAATGCATCGATTACGTTATGTCCGATAAATTAGTGAATAGGTTTCATTTTGCGATCGTCTGACAAATTATTCAGTACAATACTTATATAAACTTCTTTTATAAAGTTATTAAAGTTCACTAATGTTTATTGTTTTAAATCATCCATTAATTAATCTACAATTACTCTTTCAGGTAAATAATTAAAATAAATTTAATTTGTGTTAAATTATTTCCAAATTTATATCCCATAAAAGACCGATGATTAGAAAAATCAATTTAAAAAAAAAAGAAGAGGGAAATGAGACAGAAATGATCGGCTTGCGGCGTTCTTCTTAAAACAGATAGATTTGCACTCGCCAATTTTCAAACTTGTTTAATAATTTTGCAGACAGGTGGCATTGTTAGCTATAGAGATACTATAGTACAATGTTTGTGCTGCACGTTAGAGAATTCCAACAAAAATATTTGCAAGCGCGTACATAAATTTTGTCTCCAGACAGCGCCATGTTGTGGCTAAAAATGGTTGTTATTTTAAAAACACTGTTTTATATAGCTGTACCTAGCAAGCAATGCCATCTTTTGACAAACTTTGTAACTAAATTTAGATCTTGGGTAAAATAAATTTTTTGGTTTCCTAAGCAAAATGCAGCAATCAATGTTTTTGATGCTATCTCCCACCGATTTTTTTAAAAATTAATCTTACAAATCATTTAGATTCAAACGCATTAAGATCATTTTTGGGACAACCCAAAGAAACAATAACACAAATTTAAATAATTTAATAACAAAAAAAGTGATAAAATTGATTTTGTTTCCTGAATTATTATAATAAAAGAACATAAAAGTGTTAAATCGCCAAACAAGAGAACAATTCTTTGAATCATCTGGGATTGGAATAAATAATCCACTTATGATCGATTTTTTAATCTGTTATAATATGAAAAATGATATTAGGACAGAAACGTTTACACATTTTATGTTTACAATTGTCTGCATAATCACCAAATATTTGCATAATTTTTATTAAGAAAAATCTCTGAGTTTCAAATAAAAGAAAAAGATGATTGTGAAAAAGTTGTGTACTGTTACAGCCAACTTTTCACAAAACAAAGTTTGAAGGAATATCCAGCTTCTGCACAAACTTCACTTCACTTTAATAATTGCTGTGGTGTTGAGTATAGACTTATTGTTAAAATCTTAACTGTAATAATAGAAAAATTAAATTAAAATATGGAAGAAAATGAAAAGTGATATTTCTTTTTTCAAATTCGGTCTCTCTCTCTCTCACCCCCCCAACTCAATTTAAATTATTTTCTATATTATCTGTAACAAGCTCATCTAATTTGTAAAATTGTCACATATTTTAAAAATATATAAATATTTCCGCACAATTCAACGGCCCTATTAATGTTAGCAGATACATTTTATTTTCTTAGCTACTAAAAAAGTTCTTTTTTTAAAATAAATAACCGAGTAACATTTGCAAAGTTTAGTGGTAATGAAAAAAAAATTATTTGTAGAAAAATACATTTTATATTTTGCTAGATCTTTAAATCTAGAAGAATCTAAGAAAAAGATTAATGAATCTAAGTAAATCGTTATACATTAAGTAAATTTGAGCCAGGATCGCCTGGTTGGTGGGGCGTTGGGCCCATGTCCAAGAGGCCGTGAGTTCTATCTCCACCGGCCAAAGACTCCCCTTGTAGTAAATGGTGACTGGTGTACGCTAAATCTGTCGGGTTGCAAAGTCCTTCATGCTCCCATAACAAGTCATACCCTCTGGGGCTACTGAATTGCAGATTGATCGTTACGAAAATTACGATCTGTGAATGGATGTATGAATGGGTCGTCTGGAGACTGAAGCTGGGTTTCCATCCCCTCTGCAGAAGATCAAAATTATTCTTGCATATCTTTGGATCATCCTCAGGGATGCTTCCCATACCGTCGCTAATACTCCATTGTGCAGCCCTAGTGCGACATAAATTAATTTCTACTACTACTTCTCAATGAATCAAATCTATCGCATTTTTGTTATAAAAAGCTCTTCGATTTTACCCTTTTTCATATGACAGTGACTAAAGGCAGAAAAATGTATTACCTTCGAAAAATTTAGTTGCAATAGCAGAAGGCTGATAACTTTCAAATCGCTATCAACACATTGTTTTGTACCTTGAATGATAGAATTTAACTGTGAAATAGAAACTTGTGACGTTCGAAATGTGTTGTGGCGGCTAACTCTAACTTCTTTCTCTCACATTCCCCCCCCCCCCNAAGACGTAGTTCCCATCAGATCCCCGAAGTCAAGCATCACTGGTTGCAGTCAGTGTACGGGTGGGTGACCACTTTGATCAGCCAGCGATGGGACCGAAGGTGCACGGTATCGGACCTCGTTCAACTCTTCTACCTTTAAGTGCTCGATTTTGCTCGCAGGTCTTCGGGCTACTAAAGCAGGGGAGCCATCCCCTCTGCAGAGGTTCGAAAATTGCGATCCTCCTCAGGGATGTTTCCCAGATCATCGCCTACAGCCCATTGTGCAGCTCTGGTGCGGCATCAATAAATTACCTACCTACCTACTTATCAGGGATGCCAAAGGTAGCTAAAAGTGTAAAAAGTGGTAGAATAATTTTATTCATTTAATTCATTTTTCATTATTTATTATCAATTTAATTAGTCAATCGTGACTGCGACTAAGACTTACATTTAAAATTATTCGCATTTAAAGCAGAAGGGGCCTCCCTGGCCGAGCGGTATCGCCGGTCCAAACGCTCTGTTAAGCGTGGAGGTAGCGGGTTCGAATCCCGCCGTAACCCTGGATGTATTCTTTGTGATGTCTTTCTCTTAATTGTTCTATCTGTATTTTCTACTTGACAATGACTTATAAGCCTATATATTGAGCACACAAGTCAGCAAATGTATGTAATTTCAATCAATCAATCAATCAAAGCAGAAGCTATGCATTTCGTATTCAAAGCTATGCACTCACTATCGATAGTAAACTAAGAATAATATGCTCTAAAATTTTAATCTCTTTTAATAAGGTTTGTGATTTTATTAGTGACCACTCTTTGCATTTTTAGTCGCCTGTGGCAACCCTCATTGACTACGGATGGTTGATGACTGAATGTAAACAATAACAACTTTCTAAAAACCGAAAGAAATTAAGAAAACTTCCGGTGTATTCCTCCGCTTATGTTATGCTTACGAGGCAATGTGTAAACTGGCCTAATATTCTAGGAAATTTTATTATTGTGATTTGCGTTTAAATTTACGCGCAATTTTACTATTCATAATAGTTTTCTGTAATTTTTAAATCCTAACAGGTCGTGAGACTAAAAAAAATTTAACAAAATTAATATCGCAGCATGAAAAAAAGTGTAAGGTTAGTCATGTTTTGAGTCTTATCCCGGATTTGACTATAATTGTGTGAAATAGCACAGTTTTTGGTTAGCATCATGGCAAGCTTGCGGAATCTTCCAAACTTATTTGTTTCGTGGAAAGTTAGATTGAAAGAACGCGTTCGTTATATTGGAAACACAACTGGTATAATAATATTGGATGGTGCGGTTTTTCATGCTAAGGCGTAAAAATGAGTCGGAAGTTGTAACTCGAAAGTTTTACGACGAATTTCAATCCCTAGCGCCATCTGCGCTTAGCATTACATGGTCAACTATCATAACAGAGCCGTGGTGGCTCAGGGGATAGAGCGCTCTCCTCCAAATGATGTGACCTGAACTCGATCTCAGCGATAGCTGTTTGATTCGAATTTCACACCCGGCAAGCATCGACCACAGTGCTGACGCAAAATATCATCAGTGGTAGGTGGATCACTGGTTAGAGTCCCCTTGCTGCTGACTGATAAGGTCTGGCCTGGAAAGCACCAAGCATTCAAGATCGAGCCGTGGTGGATCAGGGGATAGAGGGAAGCTTTCGTAGTTTTCCTCTCCATGTAACGCAAATGCAAGTTAGTTCCATCAAAAAGTCCTCCACGAAGTTCCCATGTCTTCTGGATTATGTTCAAAATACAAGGCTACGGAGTTGGACATTAGTAGCCGTAAACCTTAAGTTGGGTCGGTTGTTCAACGACGGTTATAAAATTTTAAAAAATTATCCATAACAGTGTTTCTAACCCTGGGGGTTATCTACTTCTTCATCTGAGAATATTAAGGGATAAAAGGTGAGAATTGATAGCAAAAGTCTAACTTTGGATTTAGGAATGTTCATAAGTAAGTTGCGAAATCTAAGAGTTGAAACACATGCGATAATAAATGCAGTAGAAGATCTAATACATACAAGAGAAAGAAACAAAACACTGATACATTTTTCTTTTCTAAATGAAAAATGTATTACTGAATTATAGTATATGTTACCGGCAAAGTATGAAATCCGGCCTTGTACAGAATGCCTAAAACTATCCGGCAAAGTATGAAATGATTTATATTTCACACATTGCCTAGGCACTCTATAGAATGCCGAATGAAAAACCGGCAAAGTATGAAATAAACGTCCTGATTATGTAAATGATGTGCATGTTACTGTGAATGACCGAAATCGGTGGTTGTTGACTTTCACCAGTGAATGTTGACAATCACATAGTCGCTTTGGTGAATGTCCGAAATATTTATTACATCCGATTTGATATTAATTTATTCGTGGATATAATTACATTTATTCGATATTTTAATACTTACTGACGATAGATTAGAAGAAGCATCAGTGTTTGGAGTATCGGGCAAATATATACCGGGCAATGGCACTTGACCTTAAAAAAACATCAGTGTAGGGTATATCGGGCAGTGGCACTTGAGCTTAAAAAAACATCAGTGTAGAGTATACCGGGCAGTTGCATTTGACCTTAAAAAAACATTAGTGCAGGGTATACCGGACAAATGTATACCGTCCAGTGGTACTGAACCTTAAAAAAACATCAGTGTAGGGTATACCGGGCAGTGGCATTTAACTATACCTAGTATATATTTCGAGCATTTACCAAAGGTCTAGTCATACTAGGTCTAGTAAAGAGCCACTGTCCAGTATACATTTGCCCGGTATACCCTACACTGATGTTTTTTTTAAGATCAAGTGCCATTGCCCGGTATATCCTACACTGATATTTTAAGGTCAAGTGCTATTGCCCGGTATATATTTGCCCGATACTCCAAACACTGATGTTTCTTCTAATCTATCGTCAGTAAGTATTAAAATATCGAATAAATGTAATTATATCCACGAATAAATTAATATGAAATCGGATGTAATAAATATATTGGACATTCACCAAAGCAACTATGTGATTGTCAACGTTCACTGGTGAAAGTCAACAACCACCGATTTCGGTCATTCACAGTAACATGCACATCATTTACATAATAACCTCATCAGTATGTTTTTTTTTATACTTTGCCTAAATATAGCATTTTTCATTCAATAGAATGCCTAGGGAAAGTAGGTAATAATTCTCACATTTGCCTAAAAACATGCGGCATTCTATACAGGCGTTTCATACTTTGCCGGTAACATATATAAAAAGAAACCTTTATCGATCACTGCATCACGAAAACGTCTATCAGTTGAATAATTTCTTATTATCTGTAAGTTATTTTTTCAGCTGCTGCACCTACCTATTATAAAACCGTTATTATAAAAAGTGTGTTATTTTTTTCAACTGAAAAAGTTATCCATAGCTCTCAACTTTTCTCAGATAAAGGAAGGCTTTTTCCCATTGAAACCAAAATATATTACCTAATGTTGAATATTTATTGAAAGATCAAGATTTTATTTATTGTAAATGGAAATAGTGATGATAGTTGCGTTTTTTTTTTACACTTTTGCTTTTTAAGGTTTTTTTCTTTTTTATATAAAAAAATAAAGATTTTGGGCATTTTTGAGATTTTGGGTTTTTTTTTTGAATTTCGAGTTATTTATCGCAGAAGTTTGTTACTGAGTTTGCAGGAATGAATTCGGTGAAAATTTCTTTGCTGCATCTTATAAACTATAAGAAACAAAAGTTTAATCTAAAAACGATTTACTGTAGTCCACCCACATACAAGAAAAGCAATTACATACAATAAATATTCAAGAAAAACAGTATAGCTTACTGAAACAAAAAAGGCATAAACTGAAGAAGAAAATCCTTTAAGCGATTGATCAATATAATCCACATATAGGATCAAGGAAAAATTAATTTTACTAAGAATTATGTGAGGTTTTTGGGTTCTTCACTACTCCTCCAGAAAAGCTAAATAATTTTAAATTACGACAGTGTTCAGAAAGACACATTATGACTGATGATTCCGCTTTTTTAAAATTAAAACTTTGAACAAAATTAGGGAAAACGTAAAAAAAAATATATATGTGTCAACTAATGAAACAATTGTCTTATGAATTATGGATATTAATGCTCCTCAGTTTCGTGACCATCGGCATGATTATGCCAATGTGGTCAGCATTGCGCACAAGCCGTCTTTACTTCCTAGACAATTTGGTATCAATCAAATCTGGGTAAATAATAAAAATATTTAGGCACAATTTTGGTTAACAGCGAGTGCAGGGGAGGGGTGGAGTCAGAAAGATTTCGTCGAGTGAATACTCCAAACTTTTTTCAGAGCTTCACGACAAAATTGTGACCAAGTATTTTAATTTTTCGTAGAGAAAAGGGGGGTGGCAATAATATCTTAAAAATAAATAAAATGATTGCGACCTTTGCATTGCAAACCTTTCTTTCTTATTTTCTTTTTTTTAAAATTTAAGTGGGCATACATTCCTCAAATCACCCTCGTTGCTCCCTCAGAAGGAATTTAATGGTACTGAATTGAAGATTGATCGTTCTCTGGTTCACATCAAAATTACGATTTGTGGATGAATGAATGAATGGGTCCGCACTGTAAACGGTTGTGACGTATAGGAGTGGCAAAAGTCTAATTCTTGGCCATAGATAGCCAGGGCTAAAGAGAATAGAAGGGCTGGTTCACTCCTTTGAAGAAACTCTCGCCGCGCCAATCCTCCGATTTTCTCTAGTGACGTCACTTTGGCGCAAAGCTCGCACTTTTACTTCAAGAACAGAGCGTTCGGCCTTACTAGCTCTAACTAATATTGGATCATTTCTTTTTGCGAGATATTCTAAGACATTTGTTATTTTCTATAATGACTTTCCTCAGTTTTTGCCGTGAATTTACAAAATTTTAAAACTGTTAACGAAATGCCAGTTTGTGCGATTGCAACTTGCAAAAATTCTTATAGAAAAACAAAAGGAAAAAATATAATTTTCCGCGTGTTCCCTAAAGTAAATGAACAACTATGTAAAGAATGGATTCTGAAATGACACAGTTAATATAAAACCGCAATACGTTTTTTCCATCGTTAAGCACTTTTATAAAAATTCGTTATCTAAATAGAAACCGCCTCGTTACTTCAAAAAGAAAGGCATGTGAAAAAAATTAAAAAATGGATAAAGTCAAAGAAAATTAAAACGTAAGTAAAAAGTATATCCTCAGTATTTTCTGCNTTCAACAATTGATTAATTTAATTAGGTAATTATGCAAGAAAGTGTTAACAAATTCGCAATTTTCTAGACTTGTTCGAAACATTCAAAATACTAAAAACACTTCAGAGTAGTGTTTCCAAGAAGTATTAAATATAGAAATCTTAAGAATATCTAATAGAAAAATTAAACAAGCATTAAGTTAGAATCACAAAATCAAATATCTTAGAGTATAGATTTTGAAAATCACAAAAACACACAAAATTCAGTTCTAAATTATTCTCAATAACTTAATTTAATTATTGACTCAAAGTTTTAGAAATAATTGTGATATTTGAATTTTAGAGTCAAGAGGCAATAAACATAACTTTACAATTGATCTTTTCATTGTACCATTAACAGTTTGTAAAGATACAACTCGTATCTTATCGTCACTACCTGCAAATTTCTCAATGACTCTTCCTCCGCTCCATCGTAGTGGTGGTAAATTGTCATTTTTTATAATCACTAAATCACCTACCTTTATGTTTTGTCGACTGGTATACCATTTTGGACGATTTTGCAACCGGGATAGATATTCGGATTTCCACAGATCCCAAAACGTTTGTATCAGCTTTCGTAATAATGTGTTAATTACGTAAAGTTTGAAAGCTAATAACCAGAAAAGGTCTAACTTGTTTTTACAAAGAGAAAGATGCTAAGTTATTATAATATCTTTGCGTGCGATCTTCCGAGATCTGTGAACACAATGACGTCATGAGGAGGGAAATCGTAGCTTCAGCTATAAGAGCGGAGTTCTATTCTCTTTAGCCCTGATAGATAGCACCCTTTGCCTGAATGGCCTACTATAACAACAGAAATTTATTAGAGACTGTTCCTGTAAGTCAGTGTTTCCCAAACTTATGACTTTTGTGTACCCTTTCTAAATTTTTCGTAATGCTGTGTACCACCAATAAAAAAATTAATGTATTTTTTACTATAAAAAAATTGCACTAAAGTCAAAATTCACAACTGGCTGTTGACACCACTAATTATTAACTGTTAACTCTTAAAAAAATAGCCAATAGAAAAATACGCAATCGTAAATTTTCATGGCTAGCTTTGTTTTTAAATAAAATTTTCTGAAGTTTTCGTTTGTTGCAAGATATTTCGCATGAGAACGCGTACCCCTGGGGGTAAGTGTACCACATTTTGGGAAACACTGCTGTAAGTGGAGGCAAATTCTGATTAAGGAAGTCGTTTTACGTAATTTAAAGGAATGGGGGGGGGGCAGAATTAAAATTTATTTGTCTTTTTTCCAGCATAGTGCAATTTATTTCATGTCTTTAAATCAAATTTCATAATGTCCACTGAAATTATATGGTACTAAAAAATGTTTTTCGACGAGGAAAAAAAATAAATTAGCGGTTAAACTTTTTTGGTACTTTTTTAAGGTAATATGATTTACAAAAAACGATACAAAGATTTATTTACACAGAATCCAATAACTATTCTAAATTTTAATAAAACTTATCTTTCAATATTAAAAACTCGTAAGGGCAGCTGACGCTGGTTTGGGTGTCCAACTGAACATTACTTTTTGCTGCGCAAAAACTGAAATATTTGACAATACTTGAAATCGCGAACGAGAGTTAAATAGAAAATGGTACAGGGAGTTCGAAGGAATAAATAAAAACTAAGATTCAACTATTAATTCTAGAACTATCAACTATTAAACATATTAAAAGGGGGGGGGAAATGCAATTCCCGAGTTGAAATTTGACATGCTGAAAGGACATTTTTGAGTTTTAGTCTTAAAATGAGTTTTTTTTCTATTCGAAATTCCAATTTGTTTAAAAACTACAAGGTCCGGCTATTAATTTCCAGGACTGAGGCCGAAAAGAAAGAAAAGCCGGAATATGGCGCTAATGATTGCATATTGAAGAGTGTTTTCTTGCGCATGTGCAGTGCAATCGGCGCCATTCTGAAGTGAGTGGTTCTCGTGGAAAGGNATTTATCTCCCTCGTGGTTTTCATTTTAAAAACACGCGCTTACTTGATTCCAAATATAACAGAAAAAAAGAAGAATGAAAAAATAAGAGAGAAGTTGCCATATAGAATCACTTTTTTTTCGTTTTCAAGTTACAGGATAAATACTGGATCATCTTTCATTTCTAGCTATTCATTCATTTCATTGCGATTAACATACTAATAAAATGTGCATACATAAGAGTATAATAATTACATATCTTTAAAACCAAATAATCATTTTTATCGACTTTTAAGAAAAGAAAAAATATTGATGAAGGAGAAGCAGGAGATGCTCATAGTATAAATAAAAATGCATCAGAAAGAGAACTCAAGTTTTGAAAAAATATATTATGAAATGTTTACTGAAGAAGATTGAACTTAAGTAAGCATTTCTCTCAACTTTTTTTTCTCTTTAAAATAAAAGATAAAATATCTTTTCTCCACGTGTTGTCTATCTGCTAATTTTGGTTGTTTTTTCTTAAACTCCATTAAATTTAGCTTATCTCTTTGACAGTGGAATCTATAAATAGTACAAAGGTTTATGAATCAATATGTAAAGATTAAATATTTGTTTAGTTTGCAGCAGATCGGATTACTTAATAAACTGGTTCATCAAAGATTTAAAACTCTGTAGAGATTTTGAAAAGTGATAAACGATTTTTGCGTCAATAAATGTGTGCACAATATTACTGAAAAGAAAGAAAAATAACAATATTTTATTACATTGTGTTGCGAGATGTGATTCACGAAATATCTCGTGATTTAATCTTTCACGATTTAACTCCTGTTTAAATTTTTATAAGCTAAATCATTTGTGGTGCATTGTAACTCCCGGCACATTTTACAACAATAAAAATATTACGTCTCGCAACCTGATATAAGTCAAAGAAAAAAACTATCAAAATCTGACGAATTACTGAAGAATGTGAGATTAAAATATCATCGAAATCAGTTAAATTAGCAGATGGATGAAGTTAGTTTCGAATAATATTCTGGACCACTGAAAAGTGGAGGTGCGAGTTCGATCCCGGGTCAACAGTAAATATGCTCCATCACTGCTCAATTAATTTGCCACCGTTGAAGGTTTTAAGTTTGATATGAGGATAAAGGTTACAAGCTCAAGTGCGGACCATACCGTCAAAACACTCTTTACAACTTCGGTTAGCTCAGTCGGCTGCAGAAAACAAAAACTAATTCGTACTTTATTTTTACTTTGCGAGATAGTTGCACAATGAACTAATGGCGACGGTCTGGGAAATACCTCCGAGAATGATCCGAAACACACTTTTCATTCTCTGCAAGGGAGATAACAACCCAGCTTTGGTAGCCCAACGACATGCGCGCTTTACGAGCAGAACAGTTTCACGAGGCACACTCTCGTTCCCTTCAGAGCCTGATCTACTGAAAGCCGTATCTTACAATCAGTCCACTGTCTGATAGGGACCAATTTAATCAAGGATACTATCAGGAGACATACTTAAAACTTGGACCAACTCAGTTTTCTTTCCAGAAACCAAAAATATAACCATAGGACCCGTACTTCGTTTTAAGTCTCCAGGATAAGTTAATTCTTGCATGTTGTGTTGGTTCAACTGATTCCTAGTCCAGACAATTGCACTTATTTTACCTAGTTATTAAAAATTAAACTAGAATGAACAATTGCTAAAAAATAAAAACCTTTGCTTAATTATCGAACCATTTTTTTCCCAAGCAAAGATTTATCTCCCCTCTTCAAAGGTACTTCCCAGACTTTAATTTTGCGTTTCAGCGTTTTTTTTTTTATATCAATATTGTAAATTATCTTTTATTTCCATGCTATTTCTACTCCTTTAAATCCTTAAAAATTTTAGGCACAAATGAACAAAAACGTATAGAAAAATTACCATAGTCTGGAAAAGAAGCAATTGTATAGTTACAGTCAAATAACAGGGATGAGAGTAATCAGAAAGTAAAAAAAAGGAAATCCAAGAATTGATATATATACAGGGTGATTCTAAAAAGATGGACAACATTTTAGGAAGTGATAGTACACACCCAAGCAAACAATTTTTATCAAAGAATGCATGGTCGAAAACAAAACGCAAAGGTTCTGGCGCATTTGGAAAGTTGTTTGATGCAAACGTGAAAGTTCCATTCCTGTTGTGAGTTACTGCGCTGCGTTACTTGTCGCAAAACTTTCGGCCGCTGCAGGGAAAGTTGGTGTGTTTCAGAATGTTCGCCTATCTTTTCTTCGCCGTTGTACTGCATGCATAGCAGCTGCCGGCCACCGTTTTGAACACATATTGTAATCACATGCCATTAAATTTGCTTTTATATCTTTACTTCATATTTCTTTGTGTGTTTTTGCCTCATATAAGAACATAAACTTTGACACCCTCTAGCGATTTTGCGTTTTGTTTTCGACCATGCATTCTTTGATAAAAATTGTTTGCTTGGGTGTGTACTATCACTTCCTAAAATTTTGTCCATCTTTCTACAATCACCCTTTTTATATCCAAAAAATTGTGATTTTTAAATTTGTAAACCATGTGATTTAAATCCCGATGATTAATCTTAAAATTGTACGAATATATGAATATGAATAGCATGCATGATTTTAAATTGAGAGAACATGATTCCCGATATGAGGCTTTTAAATCACGTGAATATAAAACTCTATATCGAATTTAAGAAATACGAAAATACAAATCATGATGCGTAATTTTTAGATCACGTAGATACGCATCACGATGCATAATTTTTAAATCTAGCGAATACGTATGTAATTTTTAAAGAACGTATAAATACGAAAATCGATGTTTGATGGTACAACCGCAAAAACGAATCACCACATAGGATTTTAAGCTCGCATGAATACGCATCGCTACATAGGGTTTTAAAAGCGCGTAAATACAAATCCCGATATTGGATTTTTAAATCTCATAAATAAGAATCGCAATGTGCGATATTTAAATCGCCTGAATAAGAATAGCAACGTTCAACTTTTAAATCAGGTAAATACGAATATCTATGATTGATATTAAAATCGCGTGAATAAGAATCGAGATATTTGCAGAGTCTGGACTTGGGATTTCTAAAAGTCTTGTTTAGACATAATAAATTAAATACAAGACATACAAAATTAATTGAATGAACAAATAAATATTTTCACCGCAAATCCACCTCTTTTTTTTCCGTTTCATTTCACACCACAAAACAGGAAGCAGCGACATTTGAATTACGAAAATACGAGCTATCCGGCGGACGGATAAAAATACGAAAAATCTTATTTTCTGTGCATAAAATAGCTAAAATAAGTAAAAACACGGAAGGGTTAGCAGCTAGGACGTAGTTTGAATTTTCTGTATGTCTTTGGAAATCGTAAATAAAATTATTTTATTTCAACGACTGAATTTTCAAAAACAAGAATGGGATATTTAGAAAGAAAAAAAAACCCGAAACTTAGAGAATCAGAGTTTTTGATAAAAAGGCTGAAATTCGAGAGACAAAAGCGGAAAAATCTCATCCCTGTATAAAGGCCAACCAGTTTTATCACAAGGAAATGATTTTTAGAGAAACTTCAGAGGGAAGAATGAGGACTTCAATACTTTCGTTCCGCGGAAAATTAAATTCCTCATGAAATATTTTAACTTGTGCAAAAAAAATTTCCGCGGAAATCCGCGAAAGAATCACATCCCTGAAATAATTAAATTTAGTAAAAAATTAAGGTACAATTTTAATAGTTTTGAAGAAATCATAATTTTCTATAATGAGCAAAATTTCAAATTTTGTTAACTTTCACACAAATTCTTATTAATCAAAACAGATAATAAAATTAGTTAAAGCAAACAATCTAACACGCACACTCACAAAAAAAAAAACTTCAATAAGATAATGTAATAGTATTTACAAGCTAATTAGCTGAAACTAAAATGCTTTGTAATGTTTTTTTCTCCTTTTCGAATTTAATTACATAAAAAAGTATCTAAAAGGATTAAGTTTTTTCGAACTCCTAAGGTAAAACATTTTTAGTTTTTAAAAAGCAAATAATTATCCGTCCTTTTTTAAAAAGTGTTAAAAGAAATACAACTAATTATTGACCACAAGTTATATAATTTCTCAATAAAAAAATCAAGGTAAGTTTCAGGCTTAAAATGTTTGATAAGAAAAAGAGGTTTGAGACAGTCAAAATCCTACAAATTTTTTATGAATCATGGTTAGCTTTTAATGGCACAAAGAATTAGAGCAATTATAAAATTCGCTTGGGTGCCACTTTAAATAAAATTTCACAACTGAACTGATTTGACTAATAATCAGTCTGGCGTTATTCAAAAAACTAAAGCTCACTTTCTAAGAGAATGACCTATACATTATATCAATAACTTAATAATTTAAAAAAAAAAATTTTTTACGACCTTTTAACCCCACATATAATTTTAAAGAAATTGCTGAATTTTAACTTTAAAAGTTCTTGGAGCCATTCATATCGCTATTCTTTACTTTGCCCAGCATCTTAAAATGTCGAGAGAAAGAAAACAAAAACTAAAGCAAATTCAACCATACAAATTTCGTTTACACAAGTTGATGTTAGAAACAAAGTTCAGTCATGGCGGAGTGCCTTCATTAATTGATCATTTTGTATTAATTATTTCATAATCAGCTATAAAGAAATCTTTGTTTATACAATAACTATGTTTCTCTTATCAAGTGCGCGATCTTTAAATACTCTACTAAAAATATCTCGGAATAATCAGCAGTTATTATAAATGCAAAAATATGACAAATTGAAAAGATCAAGTAAATTTTACATAGGTCTTACATTATTTTAGCATTATCAGAAGTTTCACTTTGTATATCTTGCACATACTTCGGGACAAACATCAGGTGATAGTTCTTAAGAGGTGCAAAAGTTTAATGTGCATCTTCAAAATGCATAAAAGTCTAGTTTCAGAACAGAAGAGGACATAATGCAGAGAACTTCAAAATGCTGAAAGATCAACAGCTATGCTACACCCTCAAGAAAAAACCTTTTATTTTTTTAAACAACTCTCTTTGGAGCAATATACAAACACCAGAGTACTTATTTGTTATTGAGCCTAAGATTTCGTAAATTAATTTAAGAAATAACAAATTGCATCTTTTCCATGAATTGACATTTCGAAGCAAAGAGATTGAAACAATGCTGGGTAATACAATATGCCTGAACCTTAGTATATAATAAGTAGACTCTCCTTTAACTAGCATTAATTAAAGACTTTAAACCTCTATCGATTTGTCAAATAAAATTATTTTATTTGTATTCTTAGAAAATTGGATACTCTGAACACATACTAAAATCAAGAAAAATTAAGTCAGAGATATCAAGACAACTGAGAACTTTGCATAAATATACAGTACAGAACCAGTTATCCGGTACTCAGAAAACCGGAACGAAATTCGATAAATTCTCCTGCCATTTTTTTTTAAAAAATGTGTTTTTCCTCACAAGATTTTAGGATTTTTCTTTCTTTTTTTAAAGATGATTACCACCATTTTGGAAATAATCATTAGTATATTCAGGCATGAAAGTGGTTGAAAATAAAAAAAGCTGAACTATTACAAAGCAGGAGGAGAGGGGGGGGGGGTTTCCACATAATNGGGGGGGTTCCACATAATACTGTGATATCGAGGAAAGATATATAAAAGCAACTTTTAACACAAGGTTTTTTTTATTTAGTATTTAAAGTGACAGAAGCATTTAGACAGTGAAATTAAAAATTTCTTTTAATGTAATTTTAAAATTTTGATCACTACTATATTAAAGAAAACTAAGCAATTAGGAGGTTGCAGCTTAATTATCATTTTAAATTAATTACCGGTCAATCATTTAAAATTAAAACAGTCGCCAACTTTCATTTTAATATCTTCTGATAGATTGTTACTGACAATTTTAGTCGCTTTGACTGTTTGACCAATCAAACTTGAATTAATTTTTTTCAGTAGCATCAACTGCATGCACTTAGTGTTCGCCTCTTAAATTGACTACCATCGTTAAAACACATTCATGTTACTCATAGCTGCAAACTTGTTTTTAAAATTGAGTGAATATGAATTGCGATATTGGATTTTAAAACCGCGTGAATATGAATAGCGATATTGAATTTTAAAATCGCATGAATATGAATTGGGGTGTTGGATTTTAAAATCGCGTGAATAAGAATCACGATGTTGAATTTTACAGAGGTGGCAGCAAAGTTTTTTAAAATTTTAGGAACTTTTTTCAAAAAATTTTAGGGGAATTTTAGGGGTAATATATGATTTTGCTAGGATAAACACAGATCACACGGTAGTTTATTACATAACAGAAGATTATTACAATTCATCCACACATATAAATAATTGCAAGCCATAAAATAAAGCTCTGAAATTTATTAAGTCAAGAATGAAATCTCTAAAGTGTAAAAATGAAATTTCAACTTTACATATTACCTATCAGAAATTAAGTGCATAATTCAGGAACAGGCAAAAGTGAGAATAAATCAAGAGAAAAAATAAATTAACACCAACTTGGATTTTTATTTAATTTTTACCTTCTTAATCAAAACTTTATTATTACCCTTTACCTTACTTTATTAAGAAAAACTATTGTGTGATATTATTAGATTTCAAATCAGCAATTTATATTAGAAGTTAGAGAAAAACAAATTAATCATGATCATTTTTCTAATATATTCTTGATATGATTTGTGAGATTCTTTTACAGCCCTCAATAGTGTTGTGGTGATCTTCAACACCCCTCCATAATTTCGAATGGTATCTTTGATTAGTCTAAGAGACATAATAGTATTTTCATGGTGATTGCTTATCAAAGCATTGCTTTATTTATCAAAAAACGTCTCTCAGGATCAGAATTCCCATGTGGCAAAATTAAAACACAGTTTTAATTAATGTAGTTAAATTCTTATATTTTAGATTATTGCTTTTTTATTTATATTTAGCCTATAACTCTAATTTTTTAGGAACCCCAACAAAATTTTATCAGATTTTTAGGAATTTTAGGGTTTGCACATAGTTTTAGGAATTTTATGGGGAATGCGACCCCTGATTTTAAAATCGCGTGAATAAGAATCACAATGCTGAATTTTAAGATCGCGATGCTGAATTTTAAGATCGAGTGAATAAGAATTGTGATGTTGGATTTTAAAATCGCGTATAAATACCAAATCAATGTTTGATATTACAACTGCGTGATAGCGAATCACAATATTGAATTTTAAAAATATGTGAATATGAATTGCGACACTGGAATTTAAACTCGCGGGAATACGAATCGAGATATTGGGTTTTAAAAATGCTTAAATACAAATCACGATATTGGATTTTTAAATTGCGTGAATGGGAATTGCAAGTACGATTTTTAAATCGCATAAAAACGAATTGCAACAAGTAACTTTTAAATCAGTTAAATACGAAAATCGATGATTTGCATAAAAATCGTCTGAATAAGGATCACAATTTTAGCAAGTTCTGTCGCAGTTCCTAATATTAAAAATTCTGAAAATCAGCCAAACAAAAAACAATCAAATATCAGCGACCGAAACGAAACTGCTAAGAACTCTTTTAACAATCTACAGCTGAAGTTGCGGTTGTCAGGAGGTTACTGCAGGGGGGAAAAAGTGCGTCTCAAGTTTGGTTTGACTATCGTTCGACTGCTTGGGTTTCTCTCATTGGACTCCCCAAAAATTTAAAATTTTTGGAGCATGGTCGGAAATTTTAAAAAATTGGGAGAAAAAAAAGCGGATTTCCGCTTTTTCACGGAAGTCTCTCATCCCTGTATATTACTTCATCGTTTTATCTTTTAAAGATTATTTCCACTTCTTTTTTAGTTGGGTTTAACAATAAAAAAAAACGGCTTTTTGTAAAAAATCAGTTATCAGGATTAGCGATGGTCCCGGATAATCGGTTCCCTACTGTATTACTTGCAAAATAAAATATGAAGTCTACAATAATAAGGTAAATGTTTATCAGAGGGAATCTCATAATTTTACACAACTGAAGGTTGAATTCGTTCTGAAAAAAATTCACTTATTTTACTTTTCTTCATAAATAATTTAAATTTAACCACTCGTTCATAATAATTCTTGCTCATAAACTCGATCATAATTAATTATAAAAATAATAACTTCCTCAACTGTTGGAAATGATAAAAACTACAAATCTTAAATGTCTCAGTGAAACCAAGCAACAAATTGACAAAGACCAATGGAATAACGAATGTTTTTATTTTTTTTAAATCTATTTTCGTATCTACTCTCGTTGCATCAACTTTTGCCTTGCCATTTTCTTTTTAGATAACTTCTTTTTGGGTGCATCTTCTTCAGCTGAGGGCTTTGCAACTACCTGCTCTTTCTCAGTCAATATAACTTCAATGTGGGAAGGGCTACTCATGTAAGCTGATAAAAGAAAGAAAAATTATTTTAAAAAAATTTTTATACTTCAAAATCTTAGAACTACTCATAAATTTAAGTAATAATCCAAAATACAGAATTGCTTGGTTGTGAACAGAGGGAGGCTGGAAAGGAACTAAAATAAATATTACAAAATAAAAATTACTCGACCGTTGTCTACTTCAGAATCTTATTACCTGTTGAATTTTCTTTGGTTACATTTTTTAGAAACAGTCAATTGAAGATTTATAAATCATAAAATTTGCTAGTAAATTGCATACTCTATACAATATATATATATTTTTTTAAAACAATCTAAGCATGCCTAAAAGATTTTATATGCAGAAGAAAATTGCAAAAAATGCGATTTTTCTTAATATTTTAAAACAAATTTCCTACATAACTGTATAGTTCCAATACAGTAAGTTGATGGTACCACAATTTAACCAAATAAAATGTCACTTAAAAAATTACCCCAGTTTTATAATTTTGATGAAATTTCTTTATAAATACCTCAATCATGTCAGTAAATTAAAATAGGATAAAAAAACCACTTTATTTGATCTGAGTAGAAATTCATCCTGCTGACAAAAGCAAGATACCCAAGGTTTACTGGATTTAACATAATATGAAAAACATATATGAGCCTAAGGAATCAAAATCAGCCTGGTATCATGTTGACAGAGTCACTTTTTAGAATGCAACCGATTACTACATTTACCCTGAGATGTGTCTATTCAGATATCTTTCTATATGACATTTTAATTAGGGTGACACTTTTCTTTCGACTAGCTGTACTCGAAAATGAAAATGTTTCCTGATGATTGCATTAGATGAAGAAAACAGTCACAGATTTATAATTATAGTGTTAGCAAACTAGTCTCACTAGCGTACATATTTTTTAGGTAACATTTACCCATGTTCTGAGACCCTCTGTAGATTATAGTATCTTGCAAGGGAAAAAAATCCCAGTACTCATGGACAAATAACAGTAATATGTTTAAAAAAAAAAAGGGGACGTCAGTGAGTGTTTGATTTTGTCCCATAACAGAGAATGATGACTTTTAGCATACATAGCTGTTATGCACACCGCTTATTGAGTGGAGGAAAACCATGAATCTACGGTCTTTGAGATTTGCAGAATTCCCCAAAATAATTAGCAGAAGAATCAAATGCCTTGAACTATTGTTCTAACAATCATAAACTAACTACCAATCTTGGATTTCAATGGATGACTTCAAATATGATAATCAATGCAGACAATAACCTAAGTTACCATATTAAACAAATAAAATACATATTAGACAGACTCTAAAAAACTTGTGGTATATCTTGAGAACATTCTAAGAAACTCGAAAATTATCTGCAAGCAATTATAAAATTCGTTTATCCAAAGATAGTTCCATGCAAAATAATAACTTTTAATAAACATTTTTCTTATTACTTAATAACAGCTGAAAAAATTTTGAATTTATCATCCCCGTTGCAGAATTTTATCGGGCTTTCTGCGACACACCTCTCTTGCATAATTATCTTTCTACAAGATACTTTTAATAAAACCAAAATTCTTTACTTCAAATGTGAATAGAAAAATCACAAGTGTTTTTACCCCCCACCAAAAAACAAGGAGGAAACATCTTTTGAATATAATTCTGGCGGAAAAAAATCTTTCAAAATTTTTTACAGAACTAAAACTATATATATATTTTTTTTACTTTATTATTCTTTAATTTTTCATTATTCTTAAATGAGAATAGAAAACCAAGAGAATTTCTTTTTCATCCGATGAGCGGGAAGGCATGTTTTGAATATATCTGCAAAAAAGAAATCTTCCAATAATTTCTGCAGAAAATAATAACAAGTTAAAAAACCAAAGGAAAGACCTCTCTGCAGCAATTCTGCCACTAGGTACAGAATCATAAGGTATCATATTATTTTGCATCATTTTAAAAACAGATTTACATGGCAAAATACAAAATTTGAGCAAAACTGGTCGAATAGTTCTGGAGAAAAATTAGAATTAACATTAAAGGGTCCAAACCTTGGAGCCTTGACCAAATCATTGAAACCATACTTGCCAGATGACCTAAATATTTTGGGGGATCAGAAATTTAAATCAGTTGGGGAAAAAAAAGGTATGTTCATTCAGAGAAAGTATGTTTTGTGTCTGATTTTGTAACCTAAAATATTACAGGCACTTAAATTAGCATATTTAAGGTCATTCTCATGATCAATAGCAATTAAGGACGGTCACTTTTTTTTCCACACTGTATGATTGAAAAGTGAAATATCTCTTTTAAAGAAAAAATAAGAGCTATAAATTGGAANTTGACACTACATCACGCACTATGTTAGGAAAAGCAATGAAAATAAAAAATATATAGCTTGAAGTTATTATTTCTTTATTTACATTAAGTTACTCTTTTACACATTTATATTTCATATCAAATAAACCAATTTTTATATATATTCTGAATATTGACAAATTTGTTTTGAAAATTCAAATTTTATTATTTCTAAACTCTTTTTGTCATTTTGCTCAGTTATTCATCACAATTATTTAAATGACTAAAAAAATTAACCTTTTAATTACGCAAACTATCTTATTTTAATTCATTGATCTACTATTTAAGTAAAAATCTTCAATTCCTCCCTGCATATTCCACTTTGTGGTCATCTTAATTTTCATAAAGGAATCATATTGTTATGAATCACTTGCTTAACAAGAGTACCTGGAACAGATTTGTTGAGCCTGTTACAGTGAGATTTTAAGAGATTTACAAAAGCATGACCAATAAAAAGTAGTCAAAATTGGCATGGGGGAAAAAAAACATTGGGTGCAGATGCACAACAAATTTGTTCCATAACTTTCTATAAATTTACATCTTAATTTTGACACAGTATTGATAAGATTATTAACGCCCTGAGAACTAATTTTTAAAAACTTAATAATAGCTTGTTTTCATTACATACACAGGCAAGGATTAACTCTTTGCTTACGGTGCTTAGTATAATGAAGCCTGCCAGTTTAGTCCATATGCTATACTGGCCGTAAGCAGAAGATTAAACTAATAAAAATTAATAAACACATTTTATGGAAAATTATAACAATTACACAACCAAAAACTTCCAATAATTATTACTGCAATCACCACATGAAAACTATTTACCTGAGCTTTCCTACCAACTGTGCCATTAAATCTGCGAAATGGAACTATTTCTTTTTTAGAAATAACATTTTTTAAATAGCGCTGAGCACGACGAAGAGGCATCTTTTTGATAGCCTGGGCTGTTTCTCTTGTGTTCTGAAATAGAAAAAAAAAATTTAATCAATACAATAATAAACCTATACACCACAGATTGTATTTATATTTCTTAGGCAGCCTTTGAAAACTCTTTTGCTAAGTTTAAAACAAATTTAATTTTAGTTAGCTTATAAGTCGTCAAAAACAATTAAACATAATTTTTAATCCATCGACACAGTAACTTATACAGAGAGCGTAGCCAATATTTTCAACATAAAATAAGCACTTTTTAAGCACTCAAAAGATTTTTAAGCACTTGATATGTACACTAATAAAAATGTTTTCCTCTTATTGTTGAAAATTCTTCATATATACACTAACAAAATACAAAATTTATTTTCATAGACTTAATATGATCACGATAAAATAACTAGTTTCTGGCATAGAACCCTTTTCTTGATAATTTTGGCCACTACAAACAGAAATTACACACAATTTTAAATATATTCAATATTGAGTGGCTCATACATTTATTAAACTAATAATTAATATAATTCTGCAAAAAATTTTATAATAAAATTCTAATTAATTTAACAATTGCTAAAGGTTATCATTTTTTAAATTTAAATAAATGTTATTTGTAATAGTATATTCAACAAAACATTAACAAGACTAATATTATTGATCATACCGAATTTAAAAAAATATGTAAAGAATTGAGAAAACTTTGATAAATTTATAATATAAATGAAAATTAGTGATTGACTCATAACAAATTATCAATAAAATTCGTTACTTGGTTCAGTATTTCCTTAATGAAATGATTAAAAAAAAATTTTTCAATACTGAAATGCAAATACAATGAGTGTTGAAGCTAAACATTTTTGTCAGAAAATAATAAATGGTCCCTTCACTCATAATATTTAACAAATCCGAGATATTTTTTTTTTCATATTTCAATTGTTTTTTTTTTTTTTAAATCATATCATTATGAGATGAATTGAAAGTATTTTGGAATGATAAATCTGAATAACAAGATTTTTTTCTGCATTTAAAGTATTGAGAGCACCTTCTCTCTTCATACGTGTTTAAAATCCTGCTTCTAAATATTAAGTTTTTTCATAAACAAATTAAGGCACTGAAAATTTTGAAAGTAGGTAATGATACAATAAAAGAAAGTAATAAGTAAAAAAATATAATAAAAAAGTAACTATAAAGTATAAGCAATAAAGATTAAATTAGTGGATGGTCCCTCAGATAAAACATGTAACATTTAAGAAATTCAATTTGAGATGATGAAGCATTATGATTGACTGCCCCGAGAACCTGCATGAAAATATGTACCGAGTGAATGGTCCTCAAGTCAAAGCTCATGTACCGATCAACAAATAGAATAGAGCAAGGTCTTTAGCTTGCCATTGACAAAGGCACTTCACCAAATTATTTGACTATGTTTAGTTAGCCCACATAGTCATCGAAAATTCAATTGATTTTTTTAGTTTCATTTCTGAAAGCGGAAAATGAAGCCTGAAATCGAGAATATGTTGCAAAATGCAGCAGAAAAGTTGCACAAGAATCCTTCCCACTGAACCCAGCTCAGTATATACACACATATTTAATCAAACATGTAAAATTATCGACACTTTCATACACTACAGACCAACAAAACGCCCAAATGGATTGTGGTTGCTTGAATAGTGAAAACCGCGCTTTTAGCACGGCAAAAATTGACACAATAAAGAAATTATATATCATTTTAGATAGAGAAAAATTTTAAAAATGCTATGCACCCTGTTATATTAGAAATTCAGATAAAATTATGAAAATTATTAAAACACATTGCTTGCAAGTTTACATACCTACACAAGCTAGAAAATAAATAAATATATCAGAAATTAAGCTTACTTTAAAGTGAACTCTGAGGTTTGAACCACGAGCCTTGCATGCTAAAAATTAAAAAAAATGTTAATTTAATGAACATATTGTCAACATTGATTTTTTTACAAACAAACATTAAGATATAACTTTTGTAAAATAATTTATTTATAAAAAAATTAAGTCAGAATTATCATATACTGAAAGTATTTTCATTTTCCCAGAAACTAAACAAACATTACATGATTATTATGTTTGCTCAATCTGATCATAAGTATTGGCAATATATATCATTTTAATTTCAGTTCATAAATTTAAAATAAAACATATCTGAAACCACTTTAAATATAAAAATAAAGTTTTAAAAAATATTGATAAA
>NC_092206.1:97230110-97292114 GCF_043381705.1 Parasteatoda tepidariorum
TAAGCAATTTTTTTACGCTTAAATTTTTTTTTTTTTTAAATAATGTGTACATTAAGTCGATAATTTTTTCACGGCAGGTAATCGCAGTCTATTTGTTACGATCAAAATAAATACGTTTTAGGAAAAAAATACAACAAAGAAACCTATGCTTACAAATGATAATTCATTCTTAATTAGATAATTAAAAAAACACCCAAAGTATTTTTTAACGCAAAAAGTAGTATCAACGAAACATTCAAACAACTACGTTAGTGGGATGATTGTACTTAATGATTCAGAACCAATTTCTTAACGCTCGGTTCAATACTTTTAGTTAGATGAAGACGCAAATCCCCTCGTTGCACAATTTTGATTCGATTTCTCCTTTTTGTGACAAAATCCGTAATATCACTGAATCCACGTACGACAAGTTAGGAGGAAGGGAAGACAATTAAAAAAGATTTTAACGATAACCTACAGTCCAGGATAGAGACGACTGATGTCACCTTTAAGTAAAAATTCAGAGAGACGATCACCATTCAAAGTTTCATTAGTTAAAAGTTCGACCGATTCCTCGTAAATCTGAACCTCTGGTGTTTCAATAATCACAAAAGGGTTCATAACCCATAAACCCATTGAGGGATTTCCATGGAACAAAACAGCTTTAAAACTGTCAGAAAAGTCCATGTGAAAAGTATCAAGGTGTTGACAATATTCTTGTGCATCATCAGAGCGAATTTCGCCTGCTTGGCTGAACTCATTACAACCAAAATTCTGCTTCCACAAAATGAGTTTCTTTAGAAGGGCAGAAATCACTGATTTTGTAGGGATCAAATTGAACTCGTCGTCTTGAAATTGTAAATTAACACCGTTAAATTTTACAGATAAATCAGTCAAAGTCTTTCTTAAATTCTAGCAATCTGTCTCTCAGAGCAACATCTCTGTTTTCGAGGAACTCAAGCACATAGTCGAAAAGATTCCAATACCTATTGAGACAGAATCTTTTGGAAAGCCAGCTAATCTCGGTGTATAGTAGCAAGCGATTGAATTTTTCATTGTTTTTCTTACACAGATGTCTGAATAATCAATTGTATAGTGAGCGTTACTGTGAATTTTGCTCACAGCAGATATGGCATATTACAATGATTGATGCAAACGGTCGCTGAGATTTTTTCCTACTAAATACTGTCTGTGAATCACGCAGTGAACAGCTAAATTATCTGATGCATCCATTTGCAAAAGGGCGACAAACCCACCTTTGCAGGAGCCTATCAGTGGCAATGAACATATTATTCGAAAGAGGAGTGTTTTTCTCTTTAAAATAATCTTTGACAGTATTAAAAATAGATTTAACTTCAATTAAAAATAGATTAAAAATAGATATCTACAATCAAGCTTTTTGCAAAAAGCATCTCTTGAATAATTTTTCCTACCTTTACAAACCGGACCTATGCCTATAGTAAAGCCTACATTACATGGCAAGGTTGATTCATCAACTTGAAGGAAAAATTCGTTGGTTATCACAAGTTTGCATAAAGAAATTTCCACGTCTTCAACCATCTCATCATTTCGTGCCCGCACTGTATCTTTTCTTATGGAATATCTTTTAATTACATTGAATGCGGCTGGATGGTGTAAAACAGTTTCTAAAACTTCCTTGACAACCGACAGTATCAACTCAGCTGTGATGGTATGAGCTTTAACAGATTTAACAATATAAACTGCTGTTTGTAGAAAATGCAACACCATGAAGGAATCATCAGAATCAAATGAAATTCGCAGCAAATGTCAATTATAGGATATTATGCAAATTAATAAAGTTTCANCGTGGTGGCTGCACCAAATACTGATTTCGGACGCTTAATTTGTTTCTTTTGTTTTGAAAATTTCATCATTTATTTGTATCAGTACAAGTCGTTTCTGCATTAAATTTCATTTGATTCTGATGATTCTTTCATGGTGTTGCATTTTCTACAAACAGCAGTTTATTTTGATATATTATAAGAAGCTATCAAACCATCACCCCATTTATGTGATGAGGTTGCTAGTAACCCAGAGACCGAAGGTGCCTTCTGTAACATGAAAAATGACAAATCTTTATTTTGTTTGTCAGGATGAGTTTTTTGCAAATGCTTCTGCTAACCTTAAGACTTCACGATCTCATTAGATAAAACTTTATTATAAAGTAAACACATGGGGGGTTGAGAGTTCAACAGTAATTGAACAAATTCCATCCTTAAGTACGTGGCACTGTATTGATGACACTTGTTTGTTAACCGACATTGTTGGTGGCAGCAAAATACAAGAAAATCAACTATTTCTCAAAATTAATAAATAATTTATGATAAAGAACTAATTCAAGCACGTACCTGGCCAAATAAACTATAAGATCTAATCGAAACTGGGGAAAAATCTGTAAGGAAGCTAACGAAAACCATTATAAGAAACACGGGTCAAATCAAGCATTCATACTGAAAGCGCATGCACTTCAATTTCCACCAAATGACTTGAATGAGTCAAAGGCAAAAACTACTGACTCATGCGCTGAGCTGTGTTGGTTCGGATCGGAGAATAGGTGTCGTATAAGTTCGTTTTATTGCTGGTACAAATGGTGTATAGGATAATCTTTAATAAACTTACCGATGCGTTTTGACTTTGGTACTCTTTTTTCTTTAATATTAATTTTAGATTAATTTTATTTATTAAATAAATCTTTATTAATAATTTTAGTTGTAAGTTTTAAAATTAAATTTGAGTGACAAACATGCTCATCGCCCCCTACCGCCCAAAACATACCCAACGCCCCCCTACCGCCCAAAACAAGCTCACCGCCCCTCAGTATACTCTCAACGCCCCCGTTGAGAACCAATGCATTAGATGAAGAAAACAGTCACAGATTTATAATTATACTGTTAGCAAACTATTCTCACTAGCATACATATTTTTTAGGTAACATTTACACATGTTCTGAGACCATCTGTAGATTATAGTATCTTGCAAGGAAAAAAATCCCAGTACTCATGGACAAATAACAGTAATATGTTTAAAAAAAAAAAAAGGGATGTTCGTGAATGTTTGATTTTATCCCATAACAGAGAATGAGGACTTTTAACATACATAGCTGTTATGCCCACCGCTTATTGAGTGGAGGAAAACCATGAATCAACGGTCTTTGAGATTTGCAGAAGAATCAAATGCCTGAACTATTGTTCTAACAATCATAAACTAACTACCAATCTTGGGTTTCAATGGATGACTTCAAATATGATAATCAATGCAGACAATAACCTAAGTTACCATATTAAACAAATAAAATACATATTAGACAGACTCTAAAAAACTTTTGGTATATCTTGAGAACTTTCTAAGAAACTCGAAAATTTTCTGCAAGCAATTATAAAATTCGTTTATCCAAAGATAGTTCCATGCAAAAGAATAACTTTTAATAAATATTTTTTTGATTACTTAATAACAGCTGAAAAAATTTTGAATTTATCATCCCCGTTGCAGAATTTTATCGGGCTTTCTGGGACACACCTCTCTCGCATAATTATCTTTCTACAAGATACTTTTAATAAAACCAAAATTTTTTACTTCAAATGTGAATAGAAAAATCACAAGTGTTTTTACCCCCCACCAAAAAACGAGGAAGAAGCATCTTTTGAATATAATTCTGGTGGAGAAAAAAATCTTTCAAAATTTTTTGCAGAACTAAAACTATATATATATTTTTTTACTTTATTATTCTTTAATTTCTCATTATTCTTAAATGAGAATAGAAAACCAAGAGAATTTCTCTTTCATCCGATGAGCGGGAAGGCATGTTTTGAATATACCTGCAAAAAAGAAATCTTCCAATAATTTCTGCAGAAAATAATAACAAGGTAAAAAACCAAAGGAAAGACCTCTCTGCAGCGATTCTGCCACTAGGTTTATCATGAGGTACACAATATTTTGCATCATTTTAAAAACAGTTTTACATGGCAAAATACAACATTTGAGCAAAACTGGTCGAATAGTTCTGGAGAAAAATTAGAATTAACATTAAAGGGTCCAAACCTTGGAGCCTTGACCAAATCATTGAAACCATATTTGCCAGATGTCCTGAATTCCCACCTGAATATTTTGGGGATCAGAAATTCAAATCAGTTGGGAAAAAAAAGGTATGTTCATTCAGAGAAAGTATGTTTTGTGTCTGATTTTGTAACCTAAAATATTACAGGCACTTAAATTAGCATATTTAAGGTCATTCTCATGATCAATAGCAATTAAGGACGGTCACTTTTTTTTCCACACTGTATGATTGAAAAGTGAAATATCTCTTTTAAAGAAAAAATAAGAGCTATAAATTGGAACATTCACTTAGGAAAAGAAAAATATATATTTTCAAGTAGTTAATAGATTTTAAGTACATATTTTAAATGTTACTAAATGTCAAACTTACGATTGATTCGACCATGAGCACGATAAGTCCTCCTCCTCATCTTAGGGGCTCTGTTCACTTGAATGTGTTCAATAACAAGCCTATCTACATCTAAGCCTTTGTAGTCAGCATTGCTTTCAGCATTTCTGAGAAGTTGCAACAAGAATTCAGCACTCTTTTTAGGCCATCTACCTTGAGTTACACCAGACCAGGCCTTCACCTAAGAATTACATCACGCACTATGTTAGGAAAAGCAATGAAAATAAAAAATATATAGCTTGAAGTTATTATTTCTTTATTTACATTAAGTTACTCTTTTACACATTTATATTTCATATCAAATAAACCACCAATTTATATATATTCTGAATACTGACAAATTTGTATTGAAAATTCAAATTTTGTTATTTCTAAACTCTTTTTGTCATTTTGCTCAGCTCTCATCATTCTCAGAGATCATCATTTCACTGGGGTTACAATTATTTAAATGACTAAAAAAATTAACCTTTTAATTACGTAAACTATCTTATCTTAATTCATTTATCAACTATTTAAGTTAAAATCTTCAATTCCTCCCTGCATATCCTACTTTGTGGTCATCTTAATTTTCATTTTCATAAAGGAATCATATTGTTATGAATCACTTGCTTTACAAGAGCACCTGGAACAGATTTGTTGAGCCTGTTTCAGTGAGATTTTTAGTGATTTACAAAAGCAGGACCAATAAAAAGTAGTCAAAATTGGCATGGGGGAAAAAAACATTGGGTGCAGATGCACAACAAATTTAATCCATAACTTTCAATAAGCTGACATCTTAATTTTGACACAGTATTGATAACATTATTAACAACCTGAGAACTAATTTTTAAATACTTAATAATAGCTTGTTTTCATTACATACGTAGACAAGGATTAACTCGGCTTACGATGCTTAGTATAAGGAAGCCTGCCAGTTTAGTCCCAAAAACTTCAATAATTATTAATGCAATCACCACATGAAAACTATTTACCTGAGCTTTCCTACCAACTGTGCCATTAAATCTGCGAAATGGAACTATTTCTTTCTTAGAAATAACATTTTTTAAATAGCGCTGAGCACGACGAAGAGGCATCTTTTTGATGGCCTGGGCTGTTTCTCTTGTGTTCTGAAATAGAAAAAATTTTTTAATCAATACAATAATAAACCTATACACCACAGATTGTATTTATATTTCTTAGGCAGCCTTTGAAAACACTTTTGCTAAGTTTAAAGCAAACTTAATTTTAGTTAGCTTGTAAGTCGCCAAAAACAATTTAACATAATTTTTAATCCATCGACACAGTAACTTATACAGGGTGGTGCGTAGCCAAAATTTTCAACATAAAATAAGCACCTTTTAAGCACTCAAAAGATTTTTAAGCACTTGACATGTACGCTAATAAAAATGTTTTCCTCTTACTGTTGAAAATTCTTCATATATACACTAACAAAATGCAAAATTTATTTTCATAGACCTTATATGATCACGATAAAATAACTAGTTTCTGACATAGAACCCTTTTCTTGATAATATTAGCCACCATAAACAGAAATTACACACAATTTTAAATATATTCAATATTGAGTGGCTCATACATTTTTTAAACTAACAATTAATATAATTCTGGAAAAAATTTTATAATAAAATTCTAATTAATTTAACAATTGCTAAAGGTTATCATTTTTTAAATTTAAATACATGTTATTTGTAATAGTATATTCAACAAAACATTAACAACACTAATATTATTGATCATACCAAATTTAAAAAAATATGTAAAGAATTGAGAAAACTTTGATAAATTTATAATATTAACGAAAATTAGTGATTGACTCATAATAAATGATCAATAAAATTCGTTACTTGGTTCAGTATTTCTTTAATGAAATGATTAAATTTTTTTTTAAAAATAATATTGAAATGCAAATACAATTAGGGTTGAAGCTAAACATTTTTTTCAGAAATTAATATGTGATCCCTTCACTCATAATATTTACAGGGGTGATTGTGAGCCCAAGTCAAAATTCCGGAAAATTTCTTGAGTAAAAAAAAAAAGTTTAAATTGAAAAATTAGAAAAAAGTTTATAAAAAGATTTTTCCTTTTTCTCAACATTTCTTAGTTTACTTAAAATATATTTAAAATTTTTTACATTCCTATACCATTTACAAGAACCTATGTCGACCTGGAGAAGTAATTGAAATTTACAAATGTCTTTCTTGAGTTTTTGATTATAATGACTATTTACTGATAAAAAATTAATATTAATCTTGAATATAAGCTTATAAAGTATCTGGCACTCCCTTACAAATAAAATAAACTGTGTTTCAAAGTTCCATCTATGAAAATTTGATTTCCGAAAACTTTTGTGATCAATGATTTTTTGAAACGCCTGAAACTCCGGATCCGGAAACTTCCGGATCACAGTTAGCAAAAAATCCGGATTTTTTCCGGACCACAATCAGCCCTGTATTTAACAAATCTGAGGATTTTTTTTTTCATATTTCAATCGGTTGTTTTTTTAATCAAATCATTATGAATGAATTTTGGAATGATAAATCTGAATAACAAGATTTTTTCCTGCATTTAAAACATTGAGAGCACCTCCTCCTCTCTTCATACTTATTTAAAATCCTGCCTCTAAATATTAAGTTTTTTCATAAACAAATTAAGGCACTGAAAATTTTGAAAGTAGGTAATGATACAATAAAAGAAAGTAATAAGTAAAAAAATATAATAAAAAAGTAACTATGAAGTATAAGCAATAAAGGTGCAAAAAAAAAAATGAAATTAGTGGATGAAGCATTATGATTGACTGCCCTGAGAACCTACATGAAAATATGTACCCAGCGAATGGTCCTCATGTCAAAGATCATGTACCGATCTACAAATAGAATAGAGCAAAGTCTTTAGCTTGTCATTGACAATGGCACTTCACCAACGATGAATTTAACAAGAGGAATAAAAATTTATTTCACTATTAAAATTTGACTATGTTTAGTTAGCCCATGTTATTATCGGAAATTCAAGAGATTTTTTTGGTTTCATTTTAGAGAGCGGAAAATGAAGTCAGAAATCGAGAATATGTTGCATAATGCAGCAGAAAAGCTGCATGAGAATCCTTCACACCGAACCCAGCTCAGCATATACGCACATATTTCATCAAACATGTAAAATGATCGACGCTTTCATTCACTACAGACAAACAAAACGCCCAAATGGATTGTGGTTGCTTGAATAGGGAAAACTACGCTTTTATCATGGCAAAAATTGACACAATGAAGAAAATATATATCATTTTAGATAGAGAAAAATTTTAAAAACGCTACGCACCCTGTTATATTAGAAATTCAGGATTAAACTATGAAAACACATTGTTTGCAAGTTTACATACCTACATAAGCTAGAAATATAATAAATAAATATATTAGAAATTAAGCTTACTTTAAAGTGAACTCTGAGGTTTGAGCCACGAGCCTTGCATGCTAAAAATGAAAAATTTTACTTTAATGAACATATTGTCAACATTAATTTTATTAAACAAACATTAAGATATAATATTTGTAAAATAATTTATTTATAAAAAAATTAAGTCAGAATTATTGTTTACTGAAAGTATTTTCATTTTGCCAGAAACTAAACAAACATTACATGATTATAATGTTTGTTCAATCTGATCATAAGTATTGGCAATATAAATCATTTTAATTTCAGTTTATAAATTTAAAATAAAACAAATCTGAAACCACTTTAAATATGAAAATAAAGTTTTAAAAAATATTGATAAAAGTTAAAATTATAGGAATAACGAAACCTAACGTAGGAAAGTATACAGCTAACACTTATGTTTACAATATTTAAAATTATGAAGTTAAAATAAAATAATTCCTCAAACAAATATAACACATAATTAATGAAAATTTTGACACCCACTTAACAAGAATATCTTTCATTGACTCTACAATACAAATTAACAGTAATGAAATACATAAAACTTTATATCAACTAATTTTAAAAACAGTTAGCATGAAGTAGACATAAATACATCTAATTTAATTTAGATGAAAACAGGCTTACACTTCGTGGCATTGTCTGGTTCCATAGAATAACGCCCCATCTTATTCTAAAAGAAAAAAATATTTGAAAAATAAATAATACAATTAGAAAATACTTATACAAATAAAAAGTAGCACTAGCATGAATGCAAAATCTTAAGACTTAGAGCAAAATTATTACTTAGAGGCAACTTAACCACTATGATTCATTGGATAGGCATTAAGGTTTCAAAGTATTTAGCTTTTACTTAATAGAAAATCATTCAACTTTTGTTAAGTGAATAACTAGAAACAAAGCAAATGAACATTCCTCAGTTGTTTGGAGAGAGTGAAGCCCAATTATCCAAGGCTAACACCTTACCTGGAGATGGCTATGAATTATATCCTTAAAAAGTTTCTCATGGTCTATAGTCCTAAACTCTGCGATAAGTTTATTTTATTTACAACTGACTGAAAATCAGACATGCATGACATATCCCAAGTTTCAAACGCTTTTAGATCAATTTTATTTAGGATGTAATTAATTTTATTAGTTAAGACACAAAAGCTATCAAAATTCCTTGATTGTACTATCAGAAAAACATAAAATGAGTAACACAAGAAAGCAAGATTAAATTAAGTTTAGAAAAATGGAATAAGTGATTCGAATAAAAATATTAATCAAATGATATCATTACATTTCTGATTTACTTAGAATTGAGATATACAAAGAAAGTTGAAAATAATGTAAATTAAGATCCCTGTGGCAGAATTTTTTTGAGCTTTCTCCGGCATTACACTCTAGCATCTATATCTTTCAGCAAGATACTTTCAAAGATGTATGTTAGTAATTTAAAGTGATAAAAACACTGTTTACCCCTCAAAAATATATATAAAATTAATTTCATCGAATATGTAATTTTTTTTGCTATTCCAATATTATGGCTGATATTCTCGCATTTTGTTGGGTGAAAAACATACTGATTATTTCCTTTATCACATTTTGTAAATCATCACAAAACAAAAAAATTTAAATATCACGAAATGCGTAGCAGTAATCATTGAAGAACAAGAAAAAACAAAACAGATGGACGACAAAATCATGTGAATCTTAGTTTTCAAAAAGGGGTTACTCAAATGAGTGTTTCGTTTCAAGATTTGATTGTCCTAATAAATATTAGATTTGTGTGATTTTTCTGCCAAGTTTTTAATGGCTCTTAATGCTACTTATCCCTAAAGTTCATGCAATTCTGACAAGTATCAATATATAATGCTTCTAAAGTAAGCCTAATATAGATTGCATGACATATAGTCAATCGATATTATGGGACAAGTGGCTAAAGCAATTCACCTGTCACCAGAAAGCTCAAAACAGTATACACAACTGATGTTGAAAACAAAGCAAGATTATAACACTTGTACAGCATCATTAACAATTGACAGTATAAAACTACTTAACACTCACCTAGATCACAGATAAATATTAAATTGTTCATATGAGGATTCTCATATGATCCACAGCAGAATAATTGCCAACTCTTAAAGGCTCCTACGTAGCAGTTCACCCCTTAAAACACTGTCTTATAATTCATATTCAACTATTGTTTACTTAAATAACAATTGCACAGTGGTAAAATAACCTATGTTTAGAGGTTTGATTCTAATTACAATTACAAATAGTTTAATAAGGATTATCCTCAAGTGATTTAATTTTACAAATTTCTCTGTTTTAGGGGAGGTATTATAATTTTTTCTCTCTCCAAAAATAGCTTAAAAAAAAGAACCTTTAAGTGATTATTTTCATGTAATTTGCAATTTAGGTTATAGAAAAAAGCTTTTAAGTTGTCTATTAATTAATACATTTATTTGAAGTTCACTTTTAGGAAAAAAATTTGTGCAGAGATAGAATTTTAGCATACTCAGATATTGGGTAAGAATTACACTCTTGACATACACAAAAAACAGTGTAAGACGGTATTAGTAATAGAAGGAAATAAATATTTCAAATTGAGTCAAAATCATCGCAACCGAGCTAGCTCTGCATGCTATGTAAAATTTTATATTAATTCCATGCTTATATTTAGATTACAAATGAAATTAGTTTACATAAAACTTGTAAGTTCAATGACTAGGTTTAATGTGTTCTATGAGAAAATTTAACTGAAAAATTTAACAATCGAGATCTCCAATGCACATACCTTTAACCAATCTACAGCAGTACAATAAATAATTCTATTATAACAGTCGACAACAGGTTTATGTAACTTTTAAATTGTTTGATTCTAACTAGGATGTTGAGCAATTTCCAAACATATAAAATAGTACTAATAAATTATATATAACAGAAACCTCTCAAATACCATACAACAGAATAAAACATTCTTTTTCTTAAATTTTCAGGAAGAACATGCATCAAAACATAGTTATGACAAAGTTAAACAATCTTACGGAAATATGAAGTAAGAATATTTTCTAGAAAAATAACAATATACGTGTACCAGAAACTTAATACAATATATAAGAGGAAATAATAATAGTTATAATACCTTATTCTTACCGATTAACTTAGATTTTTATTAGTATATAAATACGTACCTTGTTTTAGTATAACTACTCCGCTGCGCGAGATACTATGTTGCCATTAAAAATTAAAAGTAAATAAAGTTATAGACACTAAGCATGTTGCCAGATTCTACAATTTTTAATCATTTTCTTTTCAAAGTTCATTTTATTTATTAACTAATGAATAACATTTAGCACATATAAGTATAACATTTAGCATCCTAATATAATTAAATATCTTCTGTTGACTACATTTTAAATAACAAAAAAAAAAATATTTGCATCAGTGAAATTTAGCCTTAAATTTTAAATCAATCTATCAATAGCCTTTTCTGTCTTATCAAGCAACCATCAAGCGATCAATGAAATTTCAAGTGTTTGACGTTTGGGCTAGTTATTAATAGTCATTTCTGGATAATTTAATTTTAATTTAAATCATAAAAACAAGCGATTCATTTAAAGGAAACGATATTCATTTGATTAAACTTCGTGGATTTCTATCTAACAATGGCTTCTGTTGATGTCGAAAGAGCACCCAATGTAAGTATCTTATCATTGGGTGTGTTTATGATTAATGACTAATTCCTTTGTAAATTGTTTCTTATTGAAAAATAAAAAGATGTTATTCATTTTTATTGCGACTAAAAGCTTCAGCAAGTCAAAAGTTTAGCAAGATATTTAAAAATGCAAGATATTTAAATACTTTTTTTAACGGTTATGTGTAGCACCTGAATTATAATTTTAAAGATATATTAATTTCAAGTAATTTTTCCACCAAATCTCACAAATTAATTTCATTTGCCCCACTCGTATTATTTTTAAAACTATTTAAGCAAGTACATAACGCTGAAGAGCTATTACAAAAATGTTGGGTATTTTTTGTTTTTTTCATTCTCCTAACTGTAATGTTACCTGTACATTAATGAACGTCTACAATTTTTTTTAAAATGCTGAAAATCTTACACGAATCCCTCCAAAAGTTTTCTTATGTTTAATCCATTCACAAAAATTGATGTGACTAATTGCAGGAGGTTATTTAATAATGATTTATAACACACTAATATTATCAAAACGTTAGTCAGCTTTATACAATTATACATGACAGTGGAGCACTTTTAATAAAATTTTTTGTAAAATTACTTCTTAGGATTTACCAATAAATTATCTCACAATTGGAGGAGAGGGAAAGGGTTCTCAACATTATGATGAGGGATAATATGATGTGTGACATCACACATATTGGTTAAAATTACACATTTCCTTATGAATATCTACTAAGTAATTGTTAAATTTTGGTATTTCTGGGCAGTTAAATTTTGGTTTTGCAAAAAAATTAGAAAAATAGTTTCAAAGCATAATTTTACTTGTGGTTATTAATAAGTTAATCAGAAGAATGTTTTGTATGTTTTACAAAATTCTCTTGGTAATTTTAGGCACGTATGAATGATGTACTTTTCAGCAATCTACATCTATTTAAGTGTTTATCATTTTATGGCACCTTTGGATAATATCTTAATTTGTCCTATTTTTATCAATGTTTTTAAACATTTCTCAGAAAGTTAGAATTGACAAGTACTAGGCATTTTTTGAATTAATATTTTTATGAAAAAAGGTGTTTTAATTTGTATATACTCTCATTTATATTATTTTTTTCATCCATAGAATTTATGATCATCAGCTTACTTAGGACACATTTGGCTCCAGCAGGTCAAAATTAATTTTACTTACTTTCTTTCTTTGGGAAGATCAAAAGTAACACTAATTTTTTATGAAAAAAATGAAGTTATTAGTATGAGAGCAGATGGGAATTAAAACATTACTTTCATTGTCAGTTTTAAAATGTATCTTCTTGTCTGCATCATCTTTTTCCTAAAGATATATAATTTTTTTTATTTATTTTATTAAGAATAAAATTTAGATATATTCTAACATTTGTCAACTTAAATATTATCTGAATTTATGACGATATTTTTAAAAATCAAGGAAATTTGATTAGCTCATTCTTGGAAAAAGAATTTTTTTTTTATTCCCTCACTCTTTCTTTGTGACCATCTAGTAAATATTTTTCTTATTTCTGTGTAGCCTAGTTTTCTAAATTTTTTGGCCTATTTTCATGTTATGATGCACATAAAAAGAATTGGCAACTCCAGTTGAAGAATTCTTTAATAAGCTTGATATTTACGAATTTTAAGCAGGAAAACATGATTTTCACTAAAAAGCTTAGTTTGTTTTCCTTCCTCTCAATATTTCTGATTTGTGCTATTCTTATAAATTTATGCTAATAATACTACTTTAATTTTTTTGTTCATTATCTATTTTAACTGGATCAACTCTTATAATTTATTTTATCTTTTCTATCTAGTTGCAAGAGAATTTCCGTGCACTGAAGCTGCAAGGACATGTTGGATTTGATTCTCTTCCAGACCAGCTTGTAAAACGATCTGTCAATGAAGGATTCGCCTTTAATATTTTGTGCATTGGTAAGTAATAAATTAAGTTTCAAATCATTCCAAATATTTAATTTTATTTTATTTTGCTGTAATAACTTTGAACGTGGTTTTGTAGATAGCATCTTGTTTTTGTTTTATTGCAATTTGAATGAGGGTAGGCTAACATTTACAACTGAGGCAGTCATATTTATGGCTTTTCTTAAAATGTTTCTTTTTCTGAAAATTATGACACAATTTACTTCCAAACGAAGGTTGACATTTTGCCTGAAAAAAACAAACTTATTTCTTCCAAGACACTGAAATTTAGTAGAAAATACAGGAAGAGACTGGGAGAAAAATTTTTTTAACGAATCTAAGTGTAAAAAATTATTCACATATTTATGTTATTTTATGCAGAAATATTAAAATAATTTGTTGTAAAATACTAATTAAAAAATATTGCTTTGTTATAATTTTTTAAATTTTTTTATTGCAAATTACTTAAGACTAATGCTTTTTTTTTATTTTAGATATTAATTTTGTTTCAAATTGAAAAAAAACAACAATATATTTAACAATAAAATAAGAGCTAGTTTTTCTCCCTAAATTAATATTATTAGTGAATAATAAGCAATATTTTGTAAAACTACCAAAATGTTAAAGTTATATATATATGTAATACAAAAATTATAAATACTTTTGTATTAATAACAACATTAAAACTCTTTCGTTTTCATAAAATGTCTTTGGTAAAGAATAGGTGTAGAAATTCTATTTTGGGACTTCAAGGCTGAAAACATAGCATTGAATTATAATTAGATTTATATTTCAAAGGAGGAGTTATTTTTAGAATCTTGTCCCTCTTTCACTTCCATATTAGAAAGCATTAAATGATTATCGATGATGCATAGAGTTACAAAAGTCTGCAGTGACTGAGCCTTTTCACCTCCCTGTCCGTGAGTATTTAATGCGAGACCGATGGTTTTCGCATGTCTCTTGCTGATTAGATTAACATGTTCCATAAAAAATCTGCCGGAACCATCCTGAGTTTTGTCCACCAGCCTACCTTTAAATAAATCTTTTTAGAACGTATTATTTATGACTGCATTATTAAAGCTGAATACAACAGTAGCCTTGTTATTATATATANTTCTGAAAGGGGTTCCGTGGTTCGGTTGTGTTCTGTTGTTCGAAAAGGTTCTGAACAATACTGGTAAATAGGGAAGCTAGATAACGGAGCAAATGTTGAAAGTAATGAAGATCCGCAGGAAGAAAAGTGAAACGGATTTTATTCTAAATAGCGTAATTCGAAGCTTCTTCCAAAATGCGAGAAATTCGCGAATTTTGAAATTGTTTTACAGAATGTGCGAATTTCTCGCAGTAATAATTTTTTAATGCGAGAAAAGAAAAAAATATGCGAGATTCTCGCGTTCTCGCGCTGTAGTGAAAACACTGATATATATATATATTATATATATATATGAACATTTATGTTTGAAAAGATGCAAAATAGAATTAATTTGAAAATTAACATATAATTTTATGGTTAGGTATGTAATAAAAAATACAATTTGTACTAAAAATATTTATAGATAAATACCTTTAGCATTCTACGTAAGAATTGTTTTCAGTTTGCTGTTTGTCCATATGAATACAAAGTGTGATTTTCAGCTTAATATAGTAACATACTATAATTGGTATAATAATGGAAAAGACACTGTCAGTTTTTTACATTTTTTCAAATTTCTTAAGAAATACTAAGAGAATTATTTTATAATTTCAAAGTTGTCTAGGTCATTAAATTTTTGCATTCATAGCTCATTCCATAAGTAAAGAAAATATAAAAATATATTTGGTTTTAATTCGTAGTTACTGATTCTCTACAGATTAACAGTGGATTAAGTTTAGTTATCTAGGTTTAAATGCATTTACAATGATTGTTGTGGAAGAAATGAATAATGTAAAAATATCCATAACCATGACATTCTCTTCTTTTTGTTGACATCTGTTGTAAGTAGTAGTAGGTATATGAAACAAAACAGAAATTTTTTTACATTTATGTCTTCTATGTAGTACATATTTCTTTTAGCTTTCTTTGTTAGTATAGCAATTATTAAGGATTGTTTCATCTTTTTAGGAGAGACAGGCATTGGGAAATCTACTTTGATTGATTCACTGTTTAATACAACATTTGATTCAACACCAAGCCCTCACACTCTACCATCTGTTAAACTCAAAGCTAAGACTTATGGTTTGTTCATTCATTTATTTTTTATTTATTTTGACAAATTGATTAGAGGTTTTATTAATGTCATTATAACAATAAATAAAGAATCTAAATTTAAAGCATACTATAAGGATAAAGTTTTTAAATTTATGAAATCTTAATCTGAGAAAATTTAACTTGTAAAATTTATTAAAATCAAATAGTAAAAGATTGAATAGATAAGAAGCTGCCAGTTCTTTAACTTCTTAACTTGTATTAAGAAAATTATTCAATTCATAAAGTATTCCTGTTTGAATTTTGATTTTATTTATTAGTTTTTTATTGTTATTAAAAAATTGGATTTTTGCTAAACAATTGATAATTTTGCTTAACAGTATTGATAATTTTAATAATGTAATTTAAGTGATTGAAAGTAAAAACTTGATTGAAATCTTCTTTTTACAGATCTCCAGGAAAAGAATGTGAATCTCAAACTAACTGTTGTTGATACTGTTGGATATGGGGATCAAATTAACAAAGAAGACAGCTTTAAAGCTATTGTGGATTATATTGATACCCAGTTTGAAATGTATTTGCAGGAGGAACTTAAAATTAAGCGTAGTTTAGTCACATATCATGATACCAGGATTCATGCATGCTTGTATTTCATTACCCCAACTGGGCATGGGTAAGTCTTAGATGTAAACTTTAATCCTATGTTAATTTGTGATAACATACAATAAATATAATGGACCATATAATGTTAGTAAAAGTATTTATAAGTATTACTGTAGTCTGTAATTAAAATTTTATTTTGTTTGAAATATGTACATTTAAATCTTATAGACAACTAGTAGTTCTGCTGTTTATACTAATACCTTTTTGTATACTTAAACTTTTGTTAACTTGAAGTTTGTTTTCAAAGAATTTTATAATTTTATTTTCAAAATTAAAAATGGGATATAAGGGAGTTATTCATTACTTATATAAAATAAAAAAGAAAGTTTTTAAATTTGATTTATTTTGTTTAAATTTTGAATATTTGTTTACAAATTTTTCTTCTTCTTCTAACTTAGCTTGAAGTCTATTGACTTAGTCTGCATGAAGAAGTTAGACAGTAAATTAAACATCATACCAATTATTGCCAAAGCTGATACAATATCTAAAACTGAGCTACAAAGATTTAAAATAAAGGTTTGTTACATTGTTTTTTTTTTTCCTTCTTAAAACTTTTAAAAATCTATTATTAAACTCGAAAATATTTATTGATATCTTATTTTTAGATAATGTCGGAATTGGTATCCAATGGAGTGACTATATATCAGTTTCCTACTGATGATGATTCTGTTGCTGAAGTTAACTCTTCCATGAATGTAAGTATATTTTATTGTAATTATTATTTCCGTTGTCAAACAATTTGTCTAAATGTAGCAAGTCAAAGCGGGGAGCAATAAAAAAAGTAGGGTAAAAAAGTCATAGTCTCATTCGGTTTCTTGTCTCCTAGTACTGTTCGACTAAAGTAGTCTCACAAAGAGCTGCATTCTCAGTGATGTGTTCTCTTCAAATAGTGCAGTAGAGGTCTGAAAGGACACAAATTAATATTCAATGGAATCTCTGTTTAAGGGAATTCCAGGGCATTGAGGATGCATTCCAAAGTTTATAGATCTCTTTGCTGTACTTATGTTACTCAATACACACCATGTGAAAGTAGATCTATTTCACACTCCCAAGTAAACATATTTATTTCTTAATTCGTGAAAAGAGTTATCGACTTGGGCAGAAAAGTTTATCAAAACTACACAGTTTTGTCCTATTTTCTCCATAAGTCAAAATTTTCTTAACTGCATCATTAAAATTGCTTACATTTTTATTTCAATGACAAATTACCCTAAAGTTCCAAAAATAAATTCTAAAAATAAAGTCAAAATAAGGAAAACATTGTTTTTTCTTATTGAATTATTTGTTTATAGCATTAAATAATGTAATATGGCCTTTCTTTGCTGAGAAACATTTAGAGATATTTAAATTAAGGAATGTAACTAATCTAAACCCTAGAACTTTTGGAATGTTTGATAAATTGAGTTAGTTGTGTGTGTGATCAGTATTAAATAGCAAAAATTAAAATAAAAAATTAATCACACTTCCCTACATTGCTACAGGTTTCACCTGCCCATTATTTACAATTAAAGCACTGTATATAATTTTCCTGTGATTTTAACTTGTCCTAGTATGTCGTTTATCACCTTTTGTACTGCCTATATTATCTGGCAATGTCATTTAACGGAAATGAAGGCCTAGTTTATTGTAAACATTATACGAAATCTGTTTTAAATAATAGTTAATGGATTTGTTATTATCTCTAAATAACATTTTGACAATTTCCAATGAATTTCACGTGATTTCTGATAAATGGTGTATATTAACATAATAAAACAACAGTAGTTGAATCAAAAGTGCCAAATCTGGGTTTTATCTATTTACTAAATCTTGTCTTACACTCTTCTATAGTTTAAGAAAACTTATATATAAATATTGGAATGAACTATGTTTATCTGTATCAACACACACACACATGTATATATGTATAAAAGTATTCTTATGTTCTTTTCTAAGTATTTCCTTGCGTTCTTTGGCCCACATAAAAAATATTTATACATTTTGTCCGTTTCAGGCTATTTTACCCTTTGCCGTTGTGGGATCTGCTGATTTTGTTCGAGTTGGTAATAAGATGATGCGTGCTCGTCAATACCCATGGGGTACAGTAATGGGTGAGTATGAATTTTCATTAAAGTTTTTTAGAAATTGCTTCCAAATAACTAATTAACTTGACATGTTATGATTATAATGTTGACAAAATAATATTCATCATTTATAATAAATTTCTGAAAATTTAATAAGTATTAATCCAAACAGTAAAAATGAGACACATTATTCGCCAATTAATTTAATAACTTTTATTTTTGCATCTTCATTTTGAATCAGGCATGAGATTTTTTCTCGTGTCCGTGATTTTTCACATTTTTATTATTATTGATTTCTGAGTTTTCTGTTATTTTCTAAAAGAATGATCACATTGATGAAAATTTCTATCATGCATTTTTCAACTAATTTAATCAAATATAGTTTTAAATTTATCCATTAATTAAGATTAAGATCAAATGCTGGTAATTTGGATTTTTCAACATCGCTTATTAGAAGATCATTGCTAATTATTATTTGGCCTGTTGCTATAATTTATTTACTAATATTTGACCTGTTATTGTTAACCTATATTTTCTGACCTATTGATCTAGTAATGCTGTGATTCATTGATCATTTTATGAAAAAAAAAAATTTCTATAAATTATTATTATATAGCATAAAATTTGATATTTTTCATTTCATGGAGCAACATTAGTTAAAAATATTGTTTTAAGATATTTATTTAAACAGTATTATTGAAATTTGCTATTTACAAACAACGATTAAATTTTTTCTAACTTTTTTATGTATTTTTTTATTTTGAATCTCTTACTTGCAATCACAACCTTTACGATCTCTTACTTACTATATAACTTATTTTTTCTATTTCATTTCAATTCATTCAGTTAACATAAACCTAATTCATTTAGTGGAAAATGAAAGCCATTGTGACTTTGTCAAGCTCCGTGAAATGCTTATCCGAACTAACATGGAAGATATGCGTGAGCAGACACATGCAAGGCACTACGAGTTGTATCGAAGAATGAGGTTGGAACAGATGGGCTTTTCTGATGTTGGTGCTGATAACAAACCTATAAGTTTCCAGGAGACATATGAGCAAAAGCGTCTCGAACATATACAAGTATGTTATAATTTATTTCATTATTAATAATTAAGCTCAAAGCCAGGTGCTCTCAATTGATGGAATATTTTTGCTTTTGTATCTTCAATACAAAGTCTCATTTAAGACAACTGTTTACCAGAACAATTTCTTTTCCAGACACTTTTTAACAATAAAATTGACAAAACTCTTCCCTTTAAAAAAAAAAATTTTTTTTTTTACACTTGCAGTTTGTTAAAAAAAAAAAAAAAAGTATGCAGAAATGAGAATCCTCAATTTTTTCACTTCTTTATGATTTTTATCCGACTTTCAATTTTTCTTTTAAAAAAAATATATAATAACTGGATATCACGGAAACGAAATGTGGTATTTCACTACAGAGCAAAAATAATCATGTACCTTATTCGAAATTTACCTTGTATGATAATGTAGGATTAAAAAGCTATGAAAACCTGTAGCAATAACTGACAAAAGTGCGATCATAAATCCACCTGAGAGAGAGTAAATCGTCAATAATTGAGTGCTAAATGTGTTATTTAAAGTTTTCTAAACGAAAGATCATGTTAAAACATTGATATTTTAAAAACAAAGTTAATATCCATTCTAATAACTATAAAAAAAATGTTAGCAAAACCATGCAGACTCCCTGTGGAATTGTAGCTAACTGAGAAATTATTACTAACTGAAATGCTTCATTCTTAATTTGCGGTGCGTTATAATGGCATATTTAAATATCAAGACTTCAAAAACTATGTGGAAATCTAACAATAACTGTCAAAATAGTAATGGGTAAACCGCACGAATTTATACGTTATTGATTGAAATTAACATTAATTATCATCTATTTGTTATTTTTTGATGAATAAGGATGTTTTGATGTTTACTTACCTTAAAGACATATCAGGAAAAAACAAGATCTTAAAGATTTATCGCAGAAGTTCCGCAGATTCCAGATGGGGGACTTTCCGCTGTAATTTAATTTTTATCTATATGTCAGGTAAATAATTTATCTATATATAATACCAACTACCAACATTTAAAAATCAATAAAGGAATAAAATGTTGATGTAAATGTTAGCTGAACAAAAGGTATTCTTACAAAGCTTGCAATGGAATATTAATCATTGGAACTAATTTCGGAAACAAATCATTCAGGAAAATACTGCTGATTTTAGAAAATAATGCTAGCAAATTTTAAAATAAGAATTTTTATTTTATTTTATAAGAAGTCTTTTATTCATATTAAAGTATGATATAGCACTATTTTTAAAATGGGAAAAAAAATTGATTTTTGAAATTTACCGATTGAAATAGATTTAAAAAATGATACCTGTATAATCCAAATATTTTGATTATCTGAAGTACGTCCAGTAGTTCCGATAATTCAGTAATTCAGATAACCATGTCCCTACTGTTTGTTTTCTTTTACTTTAAGATTATGTTCCTAGAATTTAAAAATTTTAATAGTTTAGTGAATATATTAATATGAGGTTAATATAGCAAGTTTAGTATGATTTTGCTGCTTGAGACTTATTTAATTCCAGTAGTTTATGATTTACAATCCTAATGTGGCAACGTTTATAATTCAGAAATAATTACCGTATTTTCCTGCAGAAATGTTGCAACTTGATAAAAATAACAAAATTAAACAAGTCATCAGAAGCGCCACTATGCAGTGACACTATGCTTGTCAGCATTTTAATATGAGTGACAATTGAATAAGCTTGGGTAATATATATACATCTGTATAATATAAAAATATTTTTTATATTTATCAATAAGCAATGTTTTAATTTCTAAATGATTTAAAAAGAGTACACTCTGATGTATTTACAACTTTGTACCAAACAAGACTAAATTTTCCTTGTTAAATCCCAAATCTCATTAAATGTAAACTTATTATAAGAGAGTCTTACTATATAGATGTCAAAACTGGCACATTATGTGTTTGTGCATCCACTATTCAAAAGCAAACTCAATAGATTCCAATGTTGCTTACTTTAATATAGTTGCTAGGATAAAAACTTGAATAGTAAATAAATTTTTTAATTTTGCTATTTTAGAGATACTAGCAAATCTTCTTTGACTAAGTTGAACTATATTTTACTCATGCTCATGGTAATAATGGTGACACAAAAATGAAGTTTTCTTGAAAATCCATTGTATGACTTACACCAAATAAATATTTTATTTGATCCTATTATTTTGATCAATTATTAAAGAAAAATGTGATTAAGAGTATATTATAAATTTTCTAAAAAATTTTTAAAATCAGGAGTTGCAACGTAAAGAAGAAGAAATTCGTCAGATGTTTGTTGAAAGAGTGAAAGAAAAAGAATCTGAATTGAAAGATGCAGAAAAAGACGTAAGTACTATTTGTTTGCATAATGACTGTTTATTTTTCAGTTTTTGTTTTTTAATGTTGTAGACTTATATTGATTTTTTTGACAAGTATTTTGTAATTGAATATACCTACTTCATAAGGTTTCACACAATGTTGAATTCATATCCATTCATATATTAATAACTACTTTTTTGTATTGTATAGCAAAGATATAGTTTTTGTTATTTTTATGTATGCAATTTTTAGACAAATGCTACCATTATTCTCTATAAAAATGGTAATAACAAACCACATCAAAAAAATTTAACTCTTTCAATGGGTGGCTTTTAAATCTACTAAATATTCAAATCTATGTAAATTGCACTTCTGATAAAATGCCTAGTATTACTGATTAATGGCACCAAGCACTTTGAATAATTGTTTTTCTTTATTTACCCTATGATACTTAAATTAAAAAAATTTCAGAGATTAACTTTATATATGTATTTGCTTACCTTATCATTTCTTCAATTAACTCTATTATAGAGTAATTTATAAATGTTACAAGGGGGGGGGAGGAAGTACTGACAAGTGTGTTCCTATTTTGTTTAAAATGAAAATATTTAAAAGCAGTGGATTAAATATTTTTATACTATTTGTATTATATTGTTTTCATCTATACAGCAAAATAAGTGCATGTCTAATAACTATATTATTATGCTCATAGATATCATTATAGAACATAGTTAAATTTAAAATATTATTTATAGCATGTGTTTTTTGTCTGAATTTTCTAGCTTACGTGAAAATAATATTGAGAGACTTGTGACAAAGGGGTACTTTGTAACAAAGGAGAATATGGGATCAAAAATATAGAAAAAAGTAACATCATTTATGGATGGCTCCTTAATGTGATTTTCAATATTTTTATTGAATTAAGTCATTTTTGAGAAGACAAATTCATCAACATCCTAAAATATAGCGACAGATTTGCATAATTGTTTTTATTTTATTTTTATAATTCACTTATTTATTATGACTGTGTTGCATTTTTAAAAATCCAAAATAATAAATTTCTTGCAAATGAATAAGGCAAGAAAGATTTAAATTAAAACTGTTTAAGTATTTTATATAATATTGTGTTTTTATAATATTACACTAATTGATCATTAATTTTAGCTTTGCTAATATCTTTTTTTGTTATATTCTTATAGTATTTTAGTCCATAAAAAGTTATTTTAATGTTATTTCATAAAAATGTTAACAAATTAAGCATTTAAGAGAAATACAGTTCTAAAAGTTCACACTTCGTTTAAAATGATATAAATTAAAGCTTCATCTCAAAAGTATAATTTGAAGAAAACTGTCTACATTGTACATTGTGATGCTTTCAAAGTTATTCCCGTAGCAATTTTTTTCCTTATTGTAAGAAGAAGAAATAAGCTCTTATTTTATTTAATCTTTTATACTATAAATAAATTACAAAAGTGTTTTTTTTTTGTTTTGTTTNTTTTTTTTTTTTTTTTTTTTTTTTTTTTTTTTTTGCAGGAAAGAATTAATGCATTTTAATATTACATACTTAACGCTGAATTTTTTGAATTATTCATTGATAAAAATTTTTCAATATGTGTGGGGAAATGAATATGTAATTTTAATGCATTTCAAAATAAATTAAAATTTAAACTGGCGGTAAATGAAAAAATTTCTAATATATAATTTTAAAAAGTAAGAAATATGCTAATTCATAAACATAAAAATAATTATACTAAAAGAGTAACGAAAGACATTAGACAATATTATAATTCACAAGTATATGTTAAAAAAATAGTAAAATAACTTGCAAGTTTCAATAGTAGACTAGGGCATCATCCTCAGTGCAAAATAGGGTTCTTGCTGCTGCTCTCCCATGCTCTAAATCCTTACAAAAAAAAATTTTTTTTTTGTTAATAAAAATAAAATTGCCGAATTGCAAAAGCGGAAAAATATTTTTATTTAATTTTGTTTCCATCAAATCCCTTCTACGTTACGGGCATTTTTGTTTCGTTAATGTTTAATTTAATTTCTCTTTCTTTCCTGACATTCAAAAATTTCTAATTATTTTGGTAATTTCTGTAGCTGAAAGTTGAAATCAGATCAGTAACTGCAAGGGGAGGGGGTTGGAACTTATTTTACTAGAAATTCTTTTATCACTTGGCTAATATTTCTTTTTGCAGATAAGTAAAATTGCTAAGTTTTTCAGGAGCCAGTTAGAACATTGGTGCGAAGTGCAATACAGAAACATCTTGACAAAAACCTCACAAATGAGTAGTAAGAAATAAAGAAACATAAAACTTAAACAGCCGAAAAGAAAAGGTCAGACATAAAAGTATGTGAGACAGATATAGGATCGTCATAAAAAGAAAAATTTCTAAAAAAAAAAGGAAAACAAAACAAAAACATCTTTAAAATCTGCAAAGAAAAATACATAATTGCAGTATAGTTGTAAAGTTATAAGAAATGTTAGACATTTAGAAAAATGTCAACACACATGTATGTTATTTTAATCTAATACATTTACGATTTTTAAAGTTGGTTTTTGGTTTTGTCTATAATCTTCACCAAATTTTTATTCTTCATACTACAATAATAACTTGAAAGTAGATCAACATATATAACTTCAATACTGACTTCTAAACAAAAAAAATGAATTCAAAATTTTTTTAAATTTTTTTTATTCATAGCATATAGCATTCAAAAATAAAATAGCTATAAAGTTATTGTTCATTTTCTCCTTCTCACTAACCAGTTTATTATTTCAATTCTATTTTTCATATTTCCCATATAAAGAGCAATTTTTTATTTTAGCTGCACTCTAAATTTGATGCCTTGAAGAAAAAACATGCTGAAGAAAAGAAGAAGCTTGAAGAAGACCGAAAGCAATTGGATGACGACATAAACAATCTAAACAAAAGAAAAGCCGCCATACAGCAAGCACAAACCCAGGCTCCGTTTCAGTCCCTAACTTTGGGCAAAAGTAAAAAGAAGTAGTTTCATGCAGCCTTTCCTCCTCTGTTCTGAAAACCATGTACATCAGTGTATCTGTCATCCTGTGCTTTTTATCTCATTGTAGTCAACTACAACTGTGTTAATGTTGTTTAGCTTCAATATTTTACTTATATTTTATGCTAGATGTATGATATAACTTCATCTCCCTTAATTATCGAAATATGAATAAGGTAAACCAAAAATATTTATTGTGTTTCTTAAATGCATTCAATTTTGTGTAAGTCAATTAAATTTGTATTATTTTATATTTATTTAGTGCTCTTAAAATATAAATTAATTTTTAATTTATTTATTAAAAAAACTGACATTTTTTACAAAGCTCTGCATTTGTTACACGTACTCATCCCCCCCCCTCCTTAAAGTATTTTATTATGATTTTATTGTCTTCATTTTTTCTGTTGTAGAAGTTTTTATGATGAATGAATTAAGTTGCATCATACTAACTTGTTCCTAAGAAACTTCTAAATTTAAAATTTATTACAATTTCTTTAAAATTTGCTTGTATGAAACATGTATCAATTTATAAAAATAAATATTTGCATATTTACATATAAATATTTACACAACAATAGAGTGACTAGTAACTTGACCTTAGTTCTTGATTTTTTTTGTACTTGTGAACTTCTGTAATAAATGCATAACAGCTTTGAATTCTTTGTATATTGGCACAAAATATTTTATTTTACACAAGTAGAATAAAATTACGTGAAAACTTTTGAATTAAATAGCCTTTCCCTTTTCATTGAGATCTGATAATGTGCATGTTTAGCAATCCTATATATTTCTAAAAATTTTTACAATTATATATCTCAACACATTTTTTACCTGTACTTAAATAGCAAAAATTAAATTATTTGAAGTATATATACCTCTAATTCTGCTGTGTTATATTATGATTTATTTGTAAATATATAACAGGGAAATTTAACCATTTGTCTTTCATATTTTAAGATTTAAAATTTCTCTGAGAATTATGTTATTTAATTCTTTTATGACCTCCAATTTTTCGTATGTTTAAAAAATTTTAATGAACTTCCTTTTGTGTAGAATTGATGACTTATGATGATTATTATGAAGGCAAAATAATTTTTATTTATTAACGGAGATGAAAAAAAGTTGCTTTCTTCTTTTTCACAAGCTTTTTAGACTTTAATTACAGGAATCATGAAATAGCCTTTGCACATGGCTAATACTGTATTTTCTCTGTGCAATAGTTAGTTACACTTTAGTCATTAAAAAAATCATATGTCTGTATTTTATATTTTTCCATGCATTTATTAATAAATTAGTTTAAAAAAGAAATTTGTTTATGCTGACTTAAAACATAAATTGTAATAATTATTGTAAATTCATACTCACTTAATTAAATGTAAAATACACTTAAACATTTTGAATTATGTTTAATCGAGTTTTAAGCTAAATGATTGAACTTCATTGGTAGCAAATTTCCCCTTCATTTTTTTATGTATTGATAAAACACTAAGTGTTTTATACAGTTTAGCTAAAAAAATTATTATTGGCAAAAAAATCTGATAGAATTTGTAACTTCTTTTAATAATTCATATGTTTCCAAAAAATCAAAGTTGCATCACAAGAAATAAAGAATTTAGTAATTTTTTGACCAAATATTTTTAAAATTGTGCAATCAACGAGAGGTTTACGTAGCGATTTATTTAGTGATCGATTACATTTTTGTTTAGCTTCTGTTCCCATTACATCGCAGAAGTAAAGCAGCGGTCAGTGAGTGAGTGGGTGGCCAAGTTTATTTGCCCTCAAAGGGACCGGTGGCTTACTAGCTCTCGAAAACTTGATCTACTAATTGCCAGGCTCAGAACTAAATCTTTTCCGACTAATGCGATCTTACACAAGTGCAAACAGATAGAAAGTCCAAATTGCCCGAGCTACGGAGATGTAGACACAAACGATCACTTTCTCCTGGAATGTACCTCATTCAAGAATGCTCGTCAAGATCTCTACCAATCTATATCTCTTCAGAATCTAAAATTTATTGATATCGTGAACTTGTCTTTCAATCTTCGAACCAAACTCCAATCCCTTTACAAATTCTTCCAAGCCACAAATAATCCCGCAGTGGACTGATCGTAAAGACATGGTTCCTAGCAGAACACCGAAGTCAAGCATGCGATCAGTAAGCGGATGGTGATCACTTTGATCAGCCTGCGCAGGGACCGGTTGTGCACGATATCGGTCCTCGTTAAGCTGTTCTACCTTAAAGTGCTCGACTTCACGCACAGGTCATCGGGCTACCAAAGCAGGTGAGCCAGCTCCTCTGCAGAGGATTGAAACTGCTATAGTATATCTTCGGATTATCCTCATGGATGTTTCCCAGACCGTCACCAATAGCCCATTGTACAGCTCTAGTGTGATGTAAATAAAGTACCCAAATGTGTGATGGTACTCCCACTTATTTAAAGTCGAAATAGACTACAGGTGGCGTAAAGCAAAACTCTCTACTTATGGCAACACTTCGCAAGCTTTCACCATTAGTGTGTGGAGAGTAATTGAAGAAGGAAGTATGTTCTGCCTTGATTTTCAGATAGATTAAAATCTTTTAGGTCGGAAAACTGTATGGAACTGAAAACTACATTACCCATTGCTCTCAGAGAAAGGTTTGGTTTGGTTGGTTGTTAATTTACGTCGCACTAGAGCTGCACAATGGGCTATTGGCGACGGTCTGGGAAACATCCCTGATGATGAGCTTCTCACGAATCCTCACNACGGCGGGATTCGAACCCGCTACCTCCACGCTTAACAGAGCGTTTGGACCGGCGATACCGCTCGGCCAGGGAGGCCCCAGAGGAGGAGATGGAAAGGAGAAATGCCAAATGCATGGAAACGGTCTTCTCCCCAGATGGCGTAACCGAGCGTTGCGATCGCCGTTTCTGATTTTTTACTGCAAATTTTTGCTATCTTTTAAGCCTCAAACATTAAGGGAAATACAAAGCTATAAGCTAACGAATAGAGCTCGTAGTACTTTTCTACTATCTTCAATCTAAATAAACAAACAGCAGACGAAACTCCTGTGGGAGTGTGATGTTTTTCTTGGATATTTCTGCTACGATTGCATCAATATATATTTTTAGTCCATAAATCTAACAGTTTTTTCAATGTATTTCCTAAAAACTTTTTTATTTATTGTATTAATAAAACAACAGATACTTTTTGTATTTTCGAAGAATGTTTTATTGATAGTAGGTTTGTATCCTTAATGTGATCTCTTTTTGAATGATATTAATAACTTAAATGAAGATTTCCTTTCAAATGATTTATTGGTAGTATTTAAATCAAATATCTTAATTTTAAATTAAGTGTTAGAAAGCAATATTTGATTCTTTTCAACAATCCTAATGTAAGTAAACTGAACCATTATTTTTAATTCATGTATTAATACTAAAATAATAATAACTAAATGGCAATCCCCTTCAAAAATAATTTTTAAACAACTAGAAACAAAATAATTAGTTGAATTATTTTGTGACAAGCTAATCGCAAAATGTTATAGAAAATTCGGTTTGACTAGAAATTCCTATATTTTCCTTTCTTTATTTTTCGTTATTACTTTTGAAAATATTATGTGATTCCTATGATATTAAATTAAAGTATTACAGTGATTAAATTTTTTATGAAATTCTTCGAAAGTAAAATTCTGTAACAAAAAAAAAATGGGAATAATTTATTTTAATTGAATTATTTATTTTACAAGTAATACATTATTTAAATTTAATATTTTGTATGACACTCATATAAGATTATCAACTTTGAGGATACCATTTATAATATGTTTAATACCTTGGTTGCCATGTGAAGTTGTACCTTAATGTGTTTCTTCTATTCAGAGTAAAAAAAATCAATGTCCAAAATTTTTTTCATATTCTATGTACTCTCATAGGGAATCTTTTAATTCATAAATAATTTTCTTTCCAATAAAATTTATTAATGACTCTTTTTAGCTAAATTAAATGCATCTAGTGGGAGAGATTTTATTCTTTCAAAGGCTTTTAAATCACTGATACTGTCTGTGCAATATTTCATTCACTGAATTGTTTCAAGTGAGTTCCAGCTTGTATATAGTAATCGGGTTAATAAAGTTTTAAAAACATAATTTATCATGTTAATAAATATATCTTGATGAATGCAAATCACTCAACAAGGATTGATATGTAGCAAAAAATTAAGATGGGCATTCAAATTGCTCAAAGATAATAAAAGTGTGAGCAAATGCCAATGTCTGCTGCAGTTGAACTATCTTTTGCAAAATAAATTATTCTGATGTCTATCTACATTGTCTGGTGTGGCCAGGGGAGTATTTTTTAATTTTATTTATAGAAATATGTTTAGTATAATGGGCAACTCCATGATAAAAAGGACAACGTAACAAAAAAAAAAGCATTTAATAACATTCCTCCATTTACAAATTTTTTAGATATAGAATCAAAAATCTATTTTAGATATAGAATCAAAAATTGTAGTTTTTATGTATTTTGTAATAATAATGAAAAATAATTTTAATGTAGATTGTGAGACATAAAAATTGTTATAACAGTCACAAGAGCTTTTTCTCTATTTGCCGCTTTCTTTACGTCACTTAATATGTACTTTCAATATTTCCAGTTAATTTGAAGTTTTTTTTTTAAAAATAAATTTAAAAGAATAATTTCATTATTCCTTAGAAGGAGAATTTTAAACTAAAAATATGTTTTACACAATGCTGTCTCTATGTAACAACAATCACATTCTATGTGTTTATTTTAAATAAAACATTAATAATTTTCATCCTTTTTTCTTATATGCATTGTATAAAAACATCACATTAATCCTCAAATTAGGGTGGGCGGAATTTTTGAGTGGAACTCATTCTGTTAATAACAAATACATAATGATTTATTCTAGCTGATGATGGAGGATTTGAAACACAAGTTTATGGGAATCAAGTGTGTAAAACACCTTATTTGAATGAATTGGCATCAAAATCGGTCATATTTAAAAATGCATACACCTCTGTGAGCAGCTGCTCACCTAGTCGCTCAACTATTCTGACAGGACTCCCTCAGCATCAGAATGGGATGTATGGACTTCATCAAGGACAGCACCATTTTAATTCTTTTAATGAAGTGAAGAGTTTGCCATTTTTGCTCCAAAAGAAAAATATATTCTCAGGTATCATTTCACTCCTACATATTTATTCTAACAGCTTTTACATTTTTTTTAATTCAAATTTTTTTTTCTTTACTTTCTTTTCTCTAAACCATCACTATATTTTGTGTGGCTCTAGGTAGAACATATTGCAAGACGTTTGAAGATTTTATTTTATTTATTTATTCATTATTATTTTTTGCATTACTCCTAGGAAAATGAATGACTTAAAATCCCAAGTTTTCAAATATAATTTCATAAAATTAATATAATTTTTTTTTATTTTTTGAATTTACTTTCTAAAGACTAATACTTTAAACAATTTTGCCTCTTTAAATTTTATAACATCCTTAAATTTTTATATTGGCAACCCTTAGAAATGAGAAGATAAAAAACTGGCTCTAGCTAATTTGAATTTTGGAATATTACAGTTAGTTCCTATCAAGTTAAAATTAAAAAGTGTTAACTGTCTATAATCTGCATTGTATGTAATTATTTGTTGCAGGAAGTCTGAAAAATGTTGTGAGAAACTTTTAGGGGAAGTAAGGTCTGTCATAAGGATTCTGAATAGCATAGCAACCTATGATCAGAGTAGAAGTTCTGAAAGGACATGAAAGATTACTAAATGAAATCACTTATATTACATAATGCATACAAATAGATGACTATAGTTCATAATGTTGTAATACTTGATATCAATAAAGCATTAACTGCACGATACAATGGTACATTAAGATTTTATTTGATTGTAAAAATAGTGCTGACTAATTTTGCCACAGATTCCTCATTAACTTTGACTGAAGAAATATACAAGAGGCACAGAAGTGAGGCTCAATGACTCTGAAGAGCCTTCTTATGTAGCAGCACTGACACAGTGCTCCTAGATGTAAATTAGCATTACATTGCTTCTCTCCATAAACATAGCGCGAGGGAGGTAGATTTTTTTAGTAAACTATCCACTTATTTAAAGTTTTATATGTATCGATATATACATAAGTTAAAGAAGTGTTAGGTTTCATTGTAACAACATGGCAAACAGCAAATGCTGTAGGCCTTGTTGCTATTGGCTGGACCCTACACTATAAACTGGAACTTATAGGGCATATTATATTAGTATAATGTTAACTGATATCTAGTCACTGTTGCCAAGAGGTTTCAATCTATTTATATCAATCTGATTTCATTGCAATTTAAAAATGAAAAAAAAACAAAAAAAAACAACTAAAGATGCTAACTTATAAATGAAAAAATCCCATTGGAGCATGTAAACACTAGATCAACCACCATGTGTCTACACCATGTGTTTATGTCTAATGGTGATTATTAGAAACTAATCAGAGCAAAAGTAAATATGACAAAGGTAAATAACAGTATCTATTATATGATATTATCATCTCCTGTTGAAATTCTGAAAACAAAATGTGTTAATAAAAGATTAAAGAGAAAATTTTAAAGTTACTTTTGCACCTTAAAAACCTTTTACAAATTTCTACTAAAATATTCACTGTGTGCTTATGCAATTGCACATGGAAGAGTACACCAATGTTACCAATTTACAATATGTCGCAGAAGATATTGGATCAATAAATAAAAGCATTATTCATGAAGTCTACCTTACCTTCAGGTCCACATTAGCTCACCTCTGCCGTCTATGCATACCTATGTAAATTTATATTTAAAACTTAAAAATAGATTAAAAGCTTTCTGAAGAAAAAAAATTTGTGCCCCCTCACGCTACACTTGTGCTTCTCTCTGTATGCAATGACATTTTTGGTCATAGAATGCTATGCAATTCTCAATCTTTATGATGTGCATCATCTGATTTGCATTTTTAAGATATTCTGTATACATATAAAACAATTTAGTAAGATTTTATAGATACTGACTTATCTTTTTGTTCTAGGAATAATTGGCAAAAAACATGTTGGACCAGAATCTGTATATCCCTTTGATTTTGCTTACACAGAAGAGAACAATTCTATTAACCAAGTGGGGCGTAATATTACTCGAATTCGAAATTTAGTTAATAAATTTTTAACTGCAGCTAATTCTTCGTCAAGGTAAGAAGCTACTTGAATTGGTCTAACAGTATGATTTTATTATGTTTTTACTGTAATCACCAATGAATAGAATATCATAACGTAAATTTATCTGCACGACGAACTTTTATCAGTTTAGAAAACAATGTAAATTGAATAGTTAATAACCTATAGATTTTTCAAGTTATAGATCACCTGACAGGTGGTCAAAGGTTTCTAAAAATTAATAGATGAATAGCTATATAAAATAGTTAAAAAATAATAATTGATAAAATAATTATTTTTGATTAATAATATTATATTATCTATTAAATTTGTCAAATTTTATTGTCTAAAAAAGAAACTTGCTTATTTTATTAGCTTATATTATTTTGTTGGTATAACATTTAGTACATTATTATATTAATAATACACATTTAGTACTTATTTCTCGATTTTTCAACTCTTTTTACCTGCATAAAGTTACATTTTATTATGATTTATTAATAATCCACATACTCTTAAACATATTGATCCTTTTTTGGGCATTTTAATGACATTCTAGTGCTTTTAAATTTTTTTAAGAAAAAGGTTTGAGTTATAATTTGGATGATTTAAATAACTTTTTTTAAAAATGGTTAATTTTATTTAAAAAAAAAAAGCTTTTTTTCTGTCGAAATTATTGGCTCTCCACTTTAACTACTTTTTTAATAATGTAATAATTTATCAGATTTACAAAATTAATTTAAATACAATAATAAGGAAAAAAAAATGAAAAAGAGAGTTGTCTTGTTTAAGTAATGCTAACTTATTTATCATCATTATATATCTAAAACAGGAAAGAGACAAATTCTCATTAATTACTAAAAAAAAAAAATAATTAGTTGTTTCTTTCAGGCCATTTTTCTTATATGTTGCATTCCACGATCCTCATCGGTGTGGTCATACAAATCCAGAGTTTGGAGAATTTTGTGAAAAATTTGGTAATGGTGCTGAAGGCATGGGAGTCATTCCAGATTGGAAACCAATCCACTATAAGCCGGAAGAAGTTTTGGTACCATATTTTGTCCCTGATACTCCGGCTGCAAGGAGGGACATTGCTGCTCAGTATACTACTATAAGTAGAATGGATCAAGGTATGAAATTAAAGCCAATATCCTTTTATACAAATTGAGTTAAAGTTCAAACAATTTCACCAGTTGCATCAGTGTTTTTGTTACCCTATCAATTACATCATAACCTGTATTTTAATTGCATTTTATTTGTTTACTTATTACTCATTTGCACTACAACCCATTTGGTCTTCCTCACGACACATCTCCAAATTTTCTTATCCTTAGCTTTTTGTGACTTTCATGACTTTGAGATCTCATTCAAGTTCATCCAGTTATCCAATTCGAAGATTTGAAAGTCGTTTTCTTTTTGCAATCCTTTTAGCCATAAGATCTGCCTCGTTCAATAATGTACATTTTTTAAACCAACTTTCATGAAGTCTTAAAGTGAAATTTTACAAAAAGAAAAAAAAATCAATGACCTATTACATAGGATGGTCTCTCCTAAACAAAAATAATTTAAAATTATGACATTCCCTTGACCACAAAAAATATATATATCATTCTGGCAGGATTTCATAAAAAATAATAAAAACTAATACTTAATCATAAAATTCGTAAAAAAGGTGATTAAAGACAAGGTGAAACAGTGATGTTTCAATCTTCAACTTTAGATGTTTCCCTCGAAAAATTAGTCTTTGAACAACTTTGAAAAATTAAATAAAAATCGTAAAGCAAGGGGAAGACAAATATTGATTGCCTTGAATAAGATCTAAAAATACTTAAAATCGAGAACTGAAAAACAAGGGTGTGGTAGGCCAAGATGGAAATCTGTTTTTGAAAAGGCCATGATCCACACCAGATTGGTGTGTCATTGAAGAAGAAATTAAAGAGGAAAACTGAACAAGTAACCACTAATGAAAATATGGTTGAGCTAAATATAGAAACAAAACAAAAATTTATAAATATAATGTATAGAAGCTGAGAAATGTTTGTTACCAGCTTGAAAACATATTTTTGACATAATGGCTTTTGAATCTTGATATCATGCTCACATTATTATAAATAAATAAATAATTATAATGCTTCATTACTTTTCATTGAAATTTGGAACAATAATCTCAAATTAGTTTTCTTTCAGATTATGTTAGTACATTTAATGTAGTATAACTCAAGAAATAAAATTTAAAAAAAGAAAGATTTTTTAACCAAGTTTACTGGTAGGTAAAACTCCTTTAAGCATAAATACAATATTGAAAAGCAGTTGTTTATGTGCCATGAAGGTGAAAATTGTTTCTACAGGTATACTTTAGCATTTCTTAGTTACAATCGTGCAATTAAAATTATATGTTCACACTGAAATAAGGATCTGTACAGAGCATCTGTTATGAAATCAGATTTGTACAGGACAAGCATATTTTATGAAATATGATATATATTTTCTGTAATTTGAATCAGATATATTTAACACGTAATTAAATTAGTTTAAATGCAAGTAAAATTGATGATCAAACTATAAGCTAACTTGAATTAATGGCCATAGATTGAAACTACAATGGATGAATTTAAAAAATAATGTGTTGTTTTACGGAGGATAACTAATTTCTATTTTTTTGCAAGATTTAATCGTCATTAAGGGAGGGCGCTTTTATAGGGATCAAAGGGCAGGCAGACGGGCCATTCTTCTAAAAACGCTTATGGAGAACACTGCATTTATCTATTTCATTTATGTTTTGGTATTTGACAACAATAATAAGATTGTTTATATAGATTATACTAAATGATACATAATAATGGTTGCTGCTAAATAATTTTATGTATTTATCTATTTCATTTATGTTTAGGTATTGGATTGATACTGGATGAAATCAAGAAGTTTAATTATGAAAATGATACTTTAGTTATTTTTACTTCTGACAATGGAATACCGTTTCCTAGTGGCCGCACTAATCTTTATGATCCTGGAATGGCTGAACCATTCTTATTACACATTCCTAAGAAACCAGAATTACATAATAAAGTAAATATGGTGGTTGTTTTAAAAATATTTCTTTTTAAAATTCTTTTGAGTAGCACAATTTGTTAACAAACTTTTAACTTATTTTCAAATTTAGTGCAAGATTAAATATCTGGTTTCTAAAGTAGCATGAGCAAACCATTTTTTAAATTGATTTTTCTAATTGTTGGTCATTTTTTAGAAGCTTGGAAGTCTGAATCACCAAAAAGATTTTATTTAAAAAAATATTTATTTTGAATCTATTTACATAATTTATGGTGGGCTCTCCTATAATCCTTTTTCCTTATATTTCATATAAGATAAAAATATATAACAAATGATCCACACAATTTCTTTTACTATTTTTTTAAACTAGATTTCATAGTTGTTCAATTTTATTGGATCAAACTAAACACTTTGGGTATCAGGACTTAAAAGTTTAATAAAGTTTTTCTTATACATTGATGAATTAATTATAATGAAGGTTTGAAATTTTTTAAGAAATTTTCAAAACAAAAGTGAAAAAATGGAATAATATATTCTGTATATTTATAAAACTCATTCTTTTTGATGATTATAAATTGCTATGATTAATGTGATTTATTTTTACCTCATTCTTAACTCCAGTTTGGAGCTTAGGGGCTACATTTTTTATCTCATGGTATTAGTGGCCCAAAAGTTTCATCACTTTTGATGGTTTATTAATGATCTTTAATTCAATATTAACTGTCCTGCACCAAGTTGTTTAATGTTTTCTTCTTTCCGTGGGTATTCCAATCAAACCTCTGTTTTACTTTATTTTATCTTTATTGTTATCAATCAGGTATTAGTATGATTTAAATTTTAATTGTTATACTTATGGTACATTTTATTTTATTAGTTTATAAGAAAACAAAATGATTAAGATAGGTTTTATTTTTTAGTAGTTTAAGACCTGTTGTATCCCTATGACATATTTATGAAATAAATTTTTATCACTATTAAAAATTAGAAAGAAATATCTTACTACTATTTATATTTTAAATTTTCCATTATTTAATTTTACGAAAATTTGTTGCAATTTCTACTATTGTTAGAATTGAAATTTTTAATTGGATTAAGAAATTGGAAAGGTAATTTTAAGTCATATTTTTTTTTTTTTTTTTGAAATCCGATGCAATTTTTCTGACAGTTTTTTATGATAATTAGGAATTCAATTTGTGCAGATATTATGAAGTAGTAAATAACTAATCCTTTTTTTCTTAATCCTTATACACTTTCTTATCTTTGTTACTTTATTATACAATAAATAGGCAAGTAATTCTTCTCACACCATAGAAAATGTTTACAAAAATATATTTTATGGTTATTTATATTTTTATTTCTCACAAGTTTTTCTTTTGAGTTTTAAAACCAATAATTTGGAATGTAGTTCCTGTCATGACTATGAATTTAAAAAAAAATTTAATAAAAGTATGTTTCTTGTTTTCAGGAATCAAATTCAATGGTAAGCCTGCTAGACATTGCGCCAACAATATTAGACTGGTTCAACATAAGCTATCCAGATTACAAACTAAATAAGGCAAGTGTCAAGTTGACTGGGAAATCTCTTCTAAACTTAACACAAAATGACAAAACTGTATTTGGTAGTCACAATTTACATGAAGCAACTATGTATTACCCCATGCGAGTCATAAGAACTAAAGAATACAAACTCATACACAACTTAAACTTCAAAATGCCTTTCCCTATAGATCAAGATTTTTTTATTTCTCCAACGTTTCAAGATCTCCTCAATAAAACGTTAGATGGACTGCCAACCAACTGGTATAAAAATCTGTCTAACTATTACTATAGAGATCAATGGGAGTTATACAACTTGAAAGAAGACCCCCATGAATTGCGGAATTTGATACCATATCCTGTATATAGTGATGTGGTTAAAAAATTGATGCAAACACTATGGGATTGGTCAGTCAAGACTAATGATCCTTGGATTTGTTCACCATATGCTGTACTAGAAGATACAGGACGGTTCAAGGACAATCCCCAATGTTTGCCGCTTTATAATCATCTTGTAGATCTTGCTTAATTTATAAATTTACTACTTAATATGCAGGACTTTAAAATTACATGGACCTATAAAACCTATGTCCTAGATGCAATCTGCAACAGGATGCCAAATATCATATATTTTATTCAATTAATTGTATCTCTATTTTTAATGTATAATTTATTAAATTTTTTATAAAGATATATGAACAAATAAAGCTCTAACCTTAGATCACAATAAATATATACAAGTACAAATTTTATTTTTTAAATATGTCCTGCTCCCAAATTATTCATTGTTAGAGCTTGTAATTGTGTATACATCTATACATTGCTTTAAAAATGTGTTTATTTTTTATTGCTGAATAAACTACTTACTATACAGATTTGAAGATAATTTTTATCTAGTCATTTTAGTGTTTCCCATGAATATTCAGTATCAAATCATAGTAACAGATCGAGTGGACTGATTTAATTTAGGATTGAGATAGATCTCATAGATTAGCTGCCGTCAGTCGTGAACGGGTGACCCTTGCATAGAAACTGGCTACCAAAGTAAACCTTAATCGCCAGAAGTGGTGACCAAGTTACAGGCCCAAGAATAAAATGCGTCCAATCTTCAGATTCCAGAATAAATCAGCGTCCCATTTTGATCGTTCTTCTGGCAATTTTTTCTACGAATTTTGACATGCTTAAAATCCTGATATTTTTAATAGGACGTGCAAAAATATCATGTGGAAATCTATAACAATGCTGAAAAGCATTGTTATAGATTTCCACATGGTATTTTTAATACAATTTTATTATGGAATGTACATTTCGAATCTGGTATTTAAGCAATCATTTTTTGATTTAAATCAAATTGTTTTTTTTTTTCTTCAAAAGAATATCTTGAATCAAAAACAGTGGTGTTGGGCGTATACTAATCCAATAGTGGCTAACAGTCTTTATCAATGATTTCATGTGTATTTCCATTATCAGGATAGAATTTGATGAAAGTTATTAACAATAACTAGTACAGATAAATAACAGCAAATAAATATCAAGGTTATAAATTTCGCAAAATACTTTTTTATTAAGTTCTATCGGTTTTACAACTTTATTTTACTTTACTAGCTTTTATAACGATGCCCGGTGGCTGAATGGTAGTGCTTCGTGCACCTGTGCCACAGGTCCTGGGTTCGATTCTCGGGCCGGGCAAGGTTGACTCAGCCTTTCATCCCTTCAGTGGGTCGATAAATGGGTACCAAGCATGCTTGAAAACTAAACACTGGAAGTTCCGCGTTTGGCTGACCACCTAACTGGAACTTCTGCTCCTGCACCCCAGAGCTCAAGAAAACTGAGATGGGCCCTCTATGGGCTGTCATGCCACTGAGTTTAGATTTTATAAGAGAGTTTACTAACAACTTATATTGAAAATAGCTTCTGTTCTACTCTATGGAGATAGTGACTTTTTAAACCACTAAAACATACTTATTTATTGAAATGATTGTAAATGCGATCAGTCGTAAACACTAAAATTTTAGACCGATAAACATGTATATTTTTTATTGTTGTGACAAAATATGTGTATAAAGAACAAGTTTCAGAATAATTTGCTTGTGATTCTTTTATTGTAACTTTCTGTAATCTGTATATATATGTGTTCAATTGTTCTGATGTGTTGTATGCTTGAGACTGATTAATTGTTCTGATGTAAAACTTTAGTTTAAATAGAATAAATTATTTTGTATACAAGAATGTGCTTGTCTACTTTTACATATAAATTGTTAAGTTTTTTAAAATATGAACAAGGAACTTGACTGTTTTTTTTCTCATACAGTAATTTGAATAAATTTACTTTTCAACCACTTTCTTTCATATGTAGAAGAATAATGCCTTATTGCTAATCCTTTGCATTTATTCAAATTATTTGTTATTTACCAAATCAAAACAAAATATGAAAGCATTTTTAATAAAGCATGCCTAATATTGGTATTAGACAAAATGGAATATTCTATTCAAATTCTAACTCTGCTTACAATTTTTAACTTATCAAAATTGAGTACCAAAGTATTCCAGCTTGAGCTATAATTATCATTTATTAGTGACCGTTTGGAAGCATTCTTCACCCATTTTGACTTAGTGTGATGAGTGTACGGAATTCTTCTGAATTGAAAAAGAACTGTTTCCACATCAAGCAAACATTTTTTATTCTTTTCAAAAAATCCAGTAGCAGCTACAGGATAAAAAAAAATATTCATTTTGATAAAAGATTTTTAAAAAATTATTATAAAGTCACTTTTTTTAATGGAGCTTTTTTTTTTTGCGATTGCTGAAACTAACAACTGATGAAAAAAAATTGGGCTTTTAATCGGTTAATGATGATAGAAAGACAATACTTGTGCATGCACACACACTGTACTACCGTAATTAGTATCCATTATCTCCAACCATAACCGTCAGGACATTAGTTAAGTCTGAATCACATCACACAATTAGAAAAGTGGAATCTGATCTGACAGTTAGTCCTTAACACTGGTAAAAAACCAAAGCCCCAGCAGGCAAAAACTGAAACCACCATACCAATGGATGGAGCTAATATGCACCTAGTACACAAAAACAAAAATTTCTGCAGTGTATATCTCGATATTCTAATTTTAGCAGCATATTATGTTTAATTATATACCATCAAAATTTCACCATCAAAAATTTAAAATAGACATCTAGTTATTCTTAATTTTTGATGTTATATTAATAGAATAAAATAAATAATATAGCCATCTGGTTCTTATTAAACTATTATACTTAAAAATATAAACATATTACATTCGCACTATGGATGGAGGATTTTATTTTATTTATCTTATTTTTTAAAAAAATCTCAATTTTTTTGAAAGTTAAGATTTTGCAATTATTTTGAGCAATATTTATCATATTTTATACCAGAATATTTTAAAATTAACTCATTTTGCTTCAACAAACTGAATAGTTTTGCCAACTGAATTTTTGTAGCAAATAGTATGTACAAAGCCTGTTTTAAAAATGCATAGTGAAAATAACTAGATTTAGTTTGAATTTTGAATAATTAGTAAGTTTAATCTATTCTGAATGATCACATCATTCTGATTTAAGCAAATTTCTTCCAGTACCTTCTGAAAGCTAAATGTGTTAAAATGATACACAGCTTATAGGGTTTTCAATTAATCTGATCTTTGAAAATATTGCCCGATTAGTTGCATAAATAAAAAATTTTATTTGAGATTTTTTTGGTAACCATTGGCAAGATTCAGCATAAATGTTTAGTGTTGGAAAGTTTCTAATTTTTAAGAATAATTTAATTGTTTAAATGCATTTTTATTGGTAAATTATAATATATATATATATATATGAATAATTATATATATATATATTATAAAAGAATGTGGCCCTATTTTTGCATTATATAATAGTTTGAAATTATAATGCAAAAATTAACTGTTCATACCAGTCTCTTGTCTTCAGGGTTTTGAACTTCCTTTCTCACTCTTTGGTTCAAAGTTAGGAATGTTCTGTCACATAATCTAGTACGGAAGTGCCACAACTAGAGATTACTCCACCCATAAATCAGACTGGAAATATTACAAGAAACTCAATCTTGTAACAGTGTGGAAAGAGAAAACAATTTCCTCTTTGGAAGAGAGAATAATTTTTGTTCATTTTCTAAACGCTGAATCTGGAGAACTAAAATAATTGGAGATCATCATCACCTCCCTACCATGGCTAAGCACCCTCCATTTTTAAGACTCAATCTTTTAATGGTCATGGTAGGAATGCCACGTAATTTTGATCCAGGTCAAACGACATGAACAGCGCCTGAGCTGGTACTCCTCTTTCCGAGCTTCCACACCATAACCATCATGAGGATTTTAAGCGAGGTCAAATTTCATGTGCACCTTGCTGTGTATACAGGCTCGTCGTTTCGGCTACCACGATCGAATTCACAACCCCCGGTCTCAAATAAATAGTTGGACAAAGTGATAAACAATAAATATCTGCCTATTTTCTTAAAAAAAAAAACTTTATTTCATATGTTGTGGATGAATCTAAAATTATGTGAATAACAATGATGATGTTAATATTAAATGCTACAATTATTATACAGTACTAAAATTAATAAGTTTCATAAGAAATATAAAACTTATGAAAATAAGCTAGAACATAACTTTTTAAACAAACCTATAATCAAGTATAGGTGCAGTGGGCATTGTATCTACATTTTATTGATGCAGAGAACCACAGAAAGAACATCACACATAAAATCACAGTCAAAGAAAACAGGCGAATTTAAAATTAAACACCATTACAGATGTTTATATTAACTAGATTAAGATATTTTTCATTAAGTAATGCCAGACTTATAATGACTAGAAACAGTTTCATACTTGTATTAATTAAACTTTACATTTTTTTAAAACAAGTATCAGAATTAAAAGTGAACAATTCTAATTTTGTCAATTTCACAACATAATTACAATAATTGTACTTTCTCTATCATTGTTTACAGACATTTAAAAAAAAAACTTGGAAGTTGTAACATTCATTAGAAATTTAAAAACATGAAATTTTTACAATCAATTAAAATATAATTAAACCAAATTTACAACACAAGTACAATAATTGTACTTTCTCACTTGGAAAAATTAAATTTGTGATAAAAAAACTAGATATTGGAACACAGAAAAATACTTTGAATACAAACATATAAGTACATTTAATTTTTCATGTTATAAATTTAAAAATATTTCAATAAAAGATTTAACTTTGAGTTCTGCCTTCTTTTTTTTTTTAAGTAAACATATTTTTTAATTTGATAAATAAATTTAATCTGTTGTTTTAAGCATACCATATCTTAATTTTACAGCAGCAATTTAAAGCTCACCAATGAAATTCCATAGAATGAAATGCACAAACACATAAAAGATAAATGAGTTAAATTTAAAATCAGATTAGTTTATACATTTATTTCAAATTGCAATCAGGAAAATTAGTATTTTTACACAGTTAAACAACTAGAAACAACCCTTAACAAACAACTAGAATAATAATTTTTTTTTTATCATATCACATAAAACTATTTTCAAAATAAATAAATAGGCATAAAGGGTAACTTCATCCGTAAAATGTTCATTCACACCCGGCAAGTCTTGAGATAGGGTGCCTATTTCTGAGAGCTTTTATATTTCCATCTTTATATTTTTGTAGGGAATGAAGGTTTTAAATACCAAGTATATTTTTCGCTTCGGTTTCTTCAGATTATTCATTTAATTCAGATAAGTATTTTATAAAAAATATCTAATTAGCTAAATTCCCTTTAAAAGTTATCCAAGATCTTTTCTCAAAACTCAGCTTTAAATAAAGAAATAGGTTAGCAATTTTTAAAAGGTCTCATTTATGTATGAACAATGAGAAATTAATTTAAAATTGTATTAATAAATATTGATTATATAAACTTTGATCATTACAGCTTATTTCGCAACCAAAAAATTTTAGATTAAAATATAAGAGGTATATTCATTCCTTTAAACTGCTAGAGAGAATTCAGTTAATTACTATTTCTTCAATTTTAGTAAATTAATCATTTGTTATTTCAATTTCAACTTGAAGCCAGAATAGAGTCAATTAGAGTTCTTAACTGATTCAAATTTGATGCAATGATGGATAAAAAAATAAAAAAAATGCTAGATAATACAGCAATTGAGTGCAATTGTACAAAACATGTTACAATCATGGTTCAGTAGTTATACTATCATAAGTCAAAAAGTTTATACTAGCCTGGGTATTAGAGATGGCTACTATCTTTTGTAACAGTTATTTTATATTCACAAAAATAACATGTTACTTTTAAAGATCTATTACAAATTGCTTCAAAAGTGTGATATAATCGATTGTACTGTGAAAAGCTTATTTTTTTCAGCATATTGCTTTATGTTTCAACTGTTCTTTATTGATGTTTGAACAGTTATAAGAAAAATAAACAAAATAAGAAAGCAAATCTCATTTTATTAATAGTTTATGTCATAAAGAAAGATTGACTCTCAGCTATTATGAAGCATAACGAGTACTGGTTAACTAATGAAAGCACCGTTAGATGATCACGTGGAATTGAATATGTTTCATTCAATATAAAACAAAAATGGTGGATCGGTTTCTCCCGTTAGTTAGAGAGGATAAAGTATTTGCGATAGCTGATACTTTTATAATGAGATGTTACAAGGCAAAAAGTCAGTTATTTTGTAACAGATACTTACAACATACACGATTTCACATTGTAATAGCTGTAACATGTTATTCAAAAACAACTGTTACATCTCCTTTCTATTGAGTATAAAGTTAGGCTACTAGTGATAGTTAAGTCTTTTCTATTAATAAGTTATCTAAAAATATTAGTGTATATTATTTTATTTTTCTATAAACTATTAAAAAATTATTGACTTCAAATTACCAGGTAGTGGTTAGTTAAGTTTGATTAAGGTTGAACAATGAGCTAAAGACAAATAAATATTGGCAATATTGTAAGAGTCATCCCTTTCTGATGATTTGGAAATCATGCTAGTATAAAAGGCACATTGTGACACAATTTTGAATCAAGATTATGAATATATCCCGGGTATTAACACTATGATTCAATTCATCAGTAGTTTATCATTTGAGCAAACATAAATAAATTTAAAACCACAATTAGGAAAATACATCGAACAAAACAATGATAACTTCCTCGATTCGTCAGCAGAATATAACCTATCAACGTTTGTCACAGATTATGAAATCAATGTGTTGGAATGCAATAGAATCAGTAATGGGATTCAAATAATTCAAAAACTCGATCGGGCATATTTTTTTTAAAGTAGCATAAAAATGGGAAAACAGGGCATTTAAAAATTACTAAAAAAATCTGTTTAAAATTATTCAGAATAAGAAGATTAAAAACCTAAAATTTACATTTAAAAAACTGCACAAAAATGCAAGAAAAGATTAAAAATTTTGTAAAATTTAGAGAAACAATGCAAAATAAATAAATTCTGGAAAAAAATAATTGCTGGAAAAAAAATATTAAATAACTCTTTTCTTCTTGAGATTGTAATCATTAATTTTGAGTCTGACTTCATAAAGTTCAAATCAAAAAAATGATTTATGTTGAATCAAATATTTTTGTGACCATACAATGAACTATTCGAACCATCACTAGAGACTCTAGTCATTATTGGGTGAAACAGGTTTTTTTAATATTTTTCAATGATGAAGAAATTGTCTAAATTACAAATCTTTTCAAATGATTTTGTTATTATACAAAGAAACATTAAACTACACTATTTAAAGATACAATGTTTAAAATAAATTTTTAAAACACAATATTACAATAAATAAATAGAATACGGTCTAGAATACTTGGTAAAAATAAAATACAGTGTAACGTCCCATATCCGGACGTCCCTTTTCCGGAAGGGTCAATTTCCCGGACACTTTTTAACAATCAAAATAAACAAACATTTCTTCATCTTCCCCACTCTCTTAAAAAAAAAAAGTATTTTGACAGGTTTTTTCCTTTCTTAGCTTCTAGTGATCTATGCATTAAACCCATAAATCAACAGAAAAGAGAACAGAAGATCTACCAAGACCGTACCGTTAGTAACGCTCCTCCTCTGGAATGCAGGAAAGGGGGGGGGAGATTTGTTTTCAAAAGAGCACAATTGAGTCCCCTCCCCCCTTCTTTCCTGTGCAGCTGGCTAGTAAAAGAGGCATTTCCTGGAACCTTTTTGATAAAGTGTTAGGGAAAGAAGTACTGTGAAAAAGGGTAAACACAGCAAACGTTAAAGTGGAGGGGGAATCCCCTTTAGTCACACAAGAAAAAATAAAGAGAACCCAATCAGCATGCCACGCCTTTATGCTTGATTGATAGCCAATGACAGGAGAGAAAATAAGAACTTGTCACTTCCCCCCCTTCAACTTGAATGACAAGTAAGAAGGAAATGAATTTTGCTTCTTCACCTACCCACCTTAATGAATGAATGACGGGAATTTCCCCTTCTTGCTTGAAACGTTCTAGTTCAAAATGGCGGAGAGAGCAATTAATATTTTCATAACTGTAAATTTTTTTAGTTTCCTATATTTATTTTTATAATAGCAATAATTATTTTTTTTTAAATATTTTGTTTTTGATTGATTAGATATCATTCTAATACTAAAACATTATTGCCCGAAAAATAATGTTATTTAATTTCTGCTTCTTAGATTCAGATCATTTTAATCTCTGTTTACCTTGGGGGTCTATTATACGGAAAAATCGATTATCCGGACTTCGGAAAGTCCCGCCGATTCCGTATACGCGACTTTCCACTGTACAATAAAAGAGAATTCAATAGAAAAAAAATCACAACTTAACATTTGTATATCAAATGTTGAAGCAAATAAAAGGGCAAAGGAAATTACTTTACAAAACATTAATATAAATTTTATTATTTCTATAACACAATATAAATTGTATTTCATTATGCAAAAATAAATGCAAAGTCACTAATTGAAATAAATTAATGATTGAATAATACTTTTAATTCAGGTTTGTCATTAAAGCATACATTTATCAGACTGCATGTACAGTTCAATAACTTTTCTCTTGTCTCTCAAATTACTAAATTTATATATATAAAAAAAAGAAGTTTTTATAAATAATTTACATTGAATGCCACTAGATTAAGGATAGATAATAATTATGCAAGTTATGTGATGCTGCACCTCATTTATGTACATGCAAGGGGTTGCCAAGGTAATATCTCTTTGATAATATCCCAGTACATATTTAATTAATACTCGATTGCTGATAATCAGTGATTGGTAATTTGTGCTAATGTTTGACTTCACTGACTGCATCTGATACCACTAAATTGCCTTATACCAAGATTATTCAAGGCAGTCTTTTGCAGTTTGGTCTAATGAGATTTTCCCCCCTATCATCCCCATATTCTCAGTACACTCTTAACCCTTGTTTTTAATAATTAAAAGTTGAAATGAACTGGGAAATAGGTGTAGTTAATGAAACAAAAAACACAATTTTTTACTAAATAAAAAAAAAACAAAACACATTGATGTATTTTTACATCATCATGAATAACCATTTGAGTTCGACAAATCTTCTGCATACAATAATATATAATTGTATGCAACAAAACACAAAAAAATTTTTTTAATATAAATAATCGTTTCCAAATACAATATCTTTTTATAAAAATAAACGTAACAACTACCCAAAAAGAAATTGTGTTCAGATAGTGCACCAATGAAAACTGTTGTGATCATAAAAAATAAGATAATTTTGGTAACATTAAAAGAAACACTATGCAAAGATTACTACATAAAGAGATACAAGGTTTTAAACATACCTTGCATAACATCATAATGGACTTTGTTAAAACTGTCAACTTTTAAATTACAAGCTGACAATCTCAGAAACTAAATGCATTAAGCACCTACTGTTCATTCACAATGGAAAGCATCTTAATCAGAACTTCAGCTCATACTAGGAGTTGAAAGGACTGATTAACAATTATCACAGTACTACAGTTCAAACAGTGCCCTCACGTGTACACAAATGAGACGCAGTACTAAACAATTTCCATAGCGTAGTCTTTCCTTAATTCAGTGCCACTTTACAGCATTAAGAAATGTTTACAATAACAATTTGATTCACGAATCACACATGTTTATTAACTCTACTCGGTCAAAATAAATACAGTAGGATAAAATATGAACAGAACTGATGAATACCAATGGGATACAAAAGATTAAGTAGAAATTATATAGGATTAAAAGAGGTAGTTAATTTATCGGCTATATTATTAGTAGATGTTCTTTCTCTCATAGTTTTAATTTATTCCAAATAATTATCACAATATTCATCAACTTTAGGATTATTTACTTTAAACTGCTCGCCTGAAAAAGAGTCATGAGCCACTCAGTAAAAATTTATTCAGAACAACTTAACACCTCTCAGGCATGAATTTTGTCTTCCGATCCACAGTTTTTTAATTTATTTTTTACTATTATTACAGTCAAACCCGTTATAGTGAGCTCACGAATATAGCCCGTGCCTTGCTATGCACGTATAATGTTATTTCTTGTGGATATAGTGAATAAAAAAAAGTGAGGAAGTTGGATATTATGAACTTTTTTCTGCATTCAACTGATTTTTTTTCTATATTTTGTTGAAATAATTTTAAAATTTCTACTTTAAAATAAATACACATATCAATTTTTAAAACCATCTATAGAAAGGAATGTAGCAATAAGCATTTTTTCTAGTTCTTTAATCTGACTTTCCCATCCCTAAACGTAAAACATTCTCCTTTGAAGATAAAATGGGTATAATCAGAAAAATTTAAAGTGGATGCAATATTTGCAGGGATTATAAATTATTCAAATCTACAGCTTGTAACGTATGAAAAAATAGGCAATTAACAATTTCTGCTCATGAAAAAAAATTTAGATGGCAGGAAAAAGTTGAGAAAAGCAGATCACAAGGATGTTGAAGAACATTACTGAAGTGGTTCAGCATTCAAAGGAGCCGCAATCTTTCCAGGATTTTGGACAAATGCTTTAAGTCAAAGCTGACGAATTTGCTAAGAGATTCGGTGAGACTACTTTTATGTGCTCGAATTTCTGGTTAGACATGTTAAAAAAGTGGACTAAAATAAATTCAGAAAAAATTATCGCAGAGTCGAGAGGTGTTAACATATCTGATGTCGAGAATTGGAAAATAAATGTTTGGAATGATATCTCTTGTCACTATGAAGAGAAATACAAATTCAAAGCATAATTTATAAAGTGGCACCTAGCCAAACATTAAAATTTAAAAAAGAAATGTGCTACACACCGTCCTGGTATGTGCCAATATGAATGGAACCAAAGAAGCGCAAACTTTCAGTAATCGACAAATCTCAAAAGCCAAGATGCTTCAAAAATGTTAAAAACACTCCAGTTTCATATAAAGCCAATTGTAAAGCATGGATGACATCTGATCTATTTGAAGAAAAGATTCGGAAGTGGGATATAGAGAATGGGGAGTGAGATATAGAGAAAAATGTAGCTGTTGATAGATAACTGCACAGCACGGATGTTGAAAACCTGGAATGTATAAAGATTGTTTTCCTGCCACTAAACACAACATCTATAGTACAGCCCAAGGTTTGAGGTGTAATTCAAAGCCATTACCGAATTGTACTCGAGTTGTCATTACCGAAAACAGCTGATTTTAAGGGTTTCGGAAGGCTTTGAAAAAGATGTTGATTGTAATGTTTCTTTTCCTGATGCCATACTAATGCAAAAAAAAAACCTTGGTGACTTATTACAGAAACAAACATTCATAATTGTTTTTGTCGCGCTAGTTTGTCAAAAAGTGTAACTGAAGAAGATGATGATTTGCCTTTAGCAAAATGGATTTAAAAACATGGCATAGGAACATTTTTGGAGTTTGACAAGCTTTTCGAAACGTGCGATAATGATGTAGTTACATCTGAAGATTTCGCAGACGAGAACATTGTTGAGGAAATAAGGTTAAAAAATGGCGAAGTTAAAGATTGGTCATCTGATACAGATGAAGAAATTTAAAAAATGGAAAGCAACCTCCCTACCATGATAGATGCCAAAGCAGCAATTAAAGTACTCAACAAGTTCTTGTGTACACAAAATATAGAGTTGAAAGTGATGGAAACATTTCAGTTCTTCTGCAGAAGTATGGACAAATTTTTCCTTGAATCGGCTTCTTATCAGCTACAGATTACTCTTAATCAGCTCAGATTACTATTAATGCAAGACAGAGAGTAATAAAAAATAAAAGTTAAAATTTTTTTTGTTACTACTGATTATTTTCCAGTCATTTTTGTATTTNTTTTTTTTTTTCTGTCAATTATTTGAATAATGTGTAATAAAAGGGAGGAGTTTGGAACCATCAGTTAAAGCAGAACGGATAGACTGAACTCCTGGTTAGAGTGAACCGGAATTTCGGTCCCTTGAAGATTCACTATAGCAGGGTTTGACCATTATTATTTTTCTTCCTTTTTCATAGTATTTCTAACTTTTGTTACATTTCTGAGAATCCTGAAAAAAAGAACTACATTGCTAAAATGTGTGAAAACTAATCAAGATCAACTCAAAATCTATTGGGGGACAAAGATTGAGATTAATTGTGGACAAATAATAATGTGGTTTATAAGGGAATCATTAAGGTTTTATGTTGTCTGAATTAAATTGTGGGCTCCTTAGTCATTTTTGCTGTATAAGTTCTTTGTATTTATATCAACAGCTTTAATTTTATAGAGTAAATTTAATACTATTTAATTGCAACATAGCCACTATTATTCTAAGGTAAGTTGAACATTTTTCAAATGCTACAACTTCAGATTTATTAATATGATATATCAATCCTTCTGCCTAAATTTAAAAATCCATTGATAAATTTCAACCCATGAAATAGCATTTAAACAAAAAATATTGTAATAGATTTAGTGCAACAAAATAACTTTCTTAATTGCTTATCCAACACATTCTTTGATTTCTTACTTTTTCATTTTACAAACATGAAAATAGAAGCTTACTTGTTGGAAGTTAAATTAAAAATAGAATCAAAAACATTTCAATGAATTAGGGAAGAAAAAAATTATATGGAAGCATAAAGATGTTGTTTTTAAAACACTTTTCTATTGCTTTCGATGGACATATATTTTGGAAGCCGATTACATTATCTTACTTGCTTCCCCTAAGCAGAATAAAGTGTCTTACAATCGGACCCCTAATAGTTTTAAAAATGCTATTTAAAATGTTCTTCTAAACTGTTCAAATATTTTTGTAAGCAGATTTTTTTTGAGCATTTATGCAACAAACTTTGAATGATTACTTCTTGAAATAGAATCTACTATTAACTATAACATAAATAAAACAGTATGATCTGGTGTACTAAAGCCTGATGAAGTAAGCAGAGCGTGGAATATACAATTTTTTTTTGTTGCTTAATACAACAAAGTGAATAATGTTATCAGAATTTTTATTTAAGAAAAGCACAGTTCTTTTTAAGAAATGTAGGTAGAAAAAATGACATTTTTTCAATAAGAAATACTTCAGAAATAATAAATGATGCTTATAAATGCATTATCCACAATTAGCAGTTAAATCATTTTTAACAGATGTGTACACTTATAACTGTATATTTTGAATTCAATAAATTTATTATTCAGATGTAAAATTATACGCTTAGCGCATTGCAAAGAAATTAGGTATTATACATCGAATTCATAATAATTTCAAGGTCAGCACTTTTATCTTCTCTGTAACCAAGATTAAGTAGTTTACAGTGCTAGTTATAAATTCTTTTTACATAAAACGCACCCATTAGGTTTAAAATAAATCAATTCAACAATAATTAAAAATAATTTATAAGAACACAGTTAAAAAAATTAATTTCTTAATTAAGAATTTTTTTTTTATAATTTAAGAAAATTTGCTTTCATATTTTTACACGTAAAATTGATAAAAACTTGATAAAATGAGTTAATAACAATAAAATAAATAAATATAGAAAACAATACACAACTAAAACAAAAAGCTCATAAAAAGCAACAAGCAGTGCAAAGCAGGGATGCCATCTTTCTTCAATATGAATTTCTATCATAAAGATTCATCTAAAGTGAAATAAAGATACTTAATCAGATTCTGCCAAAATATTCCTCTAGAACCATACCACTTTCACTGATTTGTTCACACGTAACTATTTAAAGTCTAAAAAACACTCAAAAAATTATCAAACAAACATAACAATTATTATATTAACATAATATCAAATTTAATACTATGACATTTTAATTCCCTTTAACATTAAAATAATACTGTCAAAAACTCATTTAGAGCTTTAAAATAAAAATAATAAAACCAAGATAAAAAAAAAAGTTTCACCATAAGGGAATAAACAAAGAATTAAATAAAAAAATTACGACCAAAAAAAAGGACAGCAGAAATGAATTAAAACAGAAACTATTTCTTTGCCGGTTGACTGAAAATAATGCTATTAATTCCTTCTTTTTTTCCTACTTCATTTCCCATCCAAACAAAGAGAGGATGGTAATTCTTCAGAAAACAGGAAGTCAATCTTCTCTTCATTAACACTCATATTACACAACCATTATCAATTTCAAGGACGATTTCGTTCAATACCCATGGCAGGATCAACCCTTTGCAAAGTTTGAGCTGGTATTCCTCTCTCTAACCAAAAAGAGAACATTCAGCCACGACATATGTCTCACGTGATTTTGCTGCATTCACACGCTAGCAGTATTGTTGGCTGCCAGGATCAAAACAGATTGGCAAGCAAAGGCTTTAATAACTATTCCACCAAACTCATGGGCAATGCAGGAAAGAATCGAAATTTCCTTCCAGTTATGATTGCCAATAAAATATAAACATTACTGAAATAGTAGATACTATGAGAATAATTGTGGCAGTTTGAGGCTTTATAGGGTTAAAATAATAAATAAAACCACCTCTTGGAGTACTAATCCAGGAGTTCCCTTGTCTTCTGGATTGGGTTCAAAACGGCAAGGCTACGGAATTGAACATTGTTAGCCATAAACTCGAATTCTGTTCAAAGAGAGTTATAAAATAAAATAAAATTCAAAATTCTAGAATAACATTTTCAAGAAATCCTTGGAGATAGTTGGCATCCCTGCATTTGTTAAGAAAAACAAAATATAAAATTTGGCACTATTCTTTCTTTCGTTTCATCCTCGTATTTATTGTGAGTGCTATAAAATAAACTAAGATGATGAAAATGTGTCCACAAAAGTATATAGACTTCCAGAAGTAGAAGCAGCTTCTTATATCCAGAAGCAAGAATGCCATCCCCATGTAGGAGAAGGATTGCATCTTTATCACCCACCAGATCCAGTAGAACAGTGCCTGCTGAGAGTGCGACCCGTGACGCCTCACTGCTTTTTCAACCTCCATTTCCACAAAGAGGAAGAGTGGAGCACTACACAAGCACAGGTAGTAACCAGGATGCACGCCATGCCAAAATGAACTCACCAACATGGTAACAAATATCCTAAAAAAAATTATGGTTATATAGCAATTTTAAAACATAAATTTTTATATTTTGATTTCACTTAATTTTATTTGTTATATAGATAATCCAAAAAAAATTGCATTTACATTGTGCAAATTAATAAATTCATATGAATATAAATTTAGAACTTAAATATTAAGACAAGTACTAAGTTTTATACTCATTTTAATGTGTTACGATGCGTACCATAATTGCTCAACAGTTATCAAGATGATAATGATTATGACACAATTATAGAACTAAGAATGAATTTTTTGTTTTGATGTAATAATATTGTAACTACAAATTAAATATATATTGCAACACATTAACATAAATTCCGTACTAAAATATTAAGTACGAAGTTTTGTATAGATTGTAATGTGTTTTGGTATGTGCACCATAAGTTGCTCAAAAGATATTGAAACAATAATGTATCTCCTTCCATGTTTTGTGAAGCATCTCTAGAATTCTGATTAAGTTGCAACCTTGATCTCGATTTATCGGGAGTCCATATCAATAATTGTTTCACTTATACACAATGTTCTAAATGTATTCATTAAAAAAAAAAAACATTTATAAGAGTTCAGTGGGGTAAGATCAAAACTTTATGGAGGCCAGCTCATCTAATCCATGAGTTAGGAAATACTTTGTGGTACTTTTCCATTTTAACGGAGCAAATTTTGCCAAGCATAGATTATTGGCAACAACACAAAATATACAAAAAAAAAAAATTATAATTTAATAAATGTTAGTTTACAAATTTGTTTACTTTGGTGGCATAAACATTTTAATATCGCTTAAAATTTTTTTCAAATGGGTATTCTGTTCTTTTGCTCCGTATAAATTCCGCAAAAAAAAACTTTCCAGATGATGACATGCCATTCCTTTGTGTTTCTTTTTCTGAAATTTAGCACTACCCCTTAATGTTTATATTTTTCACTTGTTCATTTCTGTTTCCAGATCAAAAAATTTATTGTGGTTTAATTTGAAATGCTCGAAATTTTCCTTTCATGATTATTATTACATTTCAGGCAAAATGCCTTTTGTTTGAAAGAATCTGACAGATTCATCCTCTGTCTTGGGCAAAGCCCAAATTTTCATTGATTTTTCATCCATTTTTAATGTAATCGAACAACTGATAAAAAATAGCCACGATTTGTTTTGAAACTGTGGTGGTAAACATGGAATATTCCATTTAGTGTATGCTGTATCATTTTTGGCAACTTTATACCCTGCGCCAGCGAAATGAAAAAGTACCTATTTAGTTTAAGTCTTCACACACTGACAGAGAAAAATGAAGAGCTTTACATTAAACTTCCAGCTATAACTAGTAAATAATCAATTTGTAGTAAAATTTAATTTTGCGGCAAATATTTATAAATGCTATTGGTCGTATTTTGTAGCATGGCCTACATTTCAAGGTGCACGCCTTTAGGCTAGAAAATTAATTGAAGGGGAGAAAATTGTAACTGCAATACTAGGATGGACAAGCAATATTGCTTTGTAATGTTCATTTACAATGTTTCAACATAAAAATTCTGTGATGAAAAATTAATTAACAAAATCCCTGCATTCTCTTTTTTTTGATGACCATGCATTATTTCCAATTGTAACAAAAAATAAACTAATTTTATACAAATTTAAACACTTACTTAGCAGGTTTGGATAAATTTATGCGTTTATAGACAAAGAATGCCAGCCAGTACTGAACAGTTCGATTCCATGATCTTATTCCTTCTCTAATAGTAGGCCAGAACTCACTGCCATATTCATATATGTTATTCACAGTGTCAAATGAGTACTCTACCACTGATAGATTTTTCTTCTCTCTAGAATTAAATTTAAAAAAAATATTATTCATTTTTCTAAAAATGTCACTTAAAATTCAAAAAGTTTCATAAAATTTCTAAACTTTACTTCTTTCTAAAATTAGGGACGTAACAAATATTTGGCCACAATTCGGTATTTGGTCCTTTTGCTGAATATTTAGTAGACAAAATATTCGGCAAAGTATTATTTGCAAAATTATTTTTAGCATTGAAGTTATTTGTTTTTCATACTTTAGTTTTTTTTAATCTTAAATATTTATAATTATCTTAACATCTAATTATCTTTACTATCTTAAGCATTTCCATTAAAGTTTTCTTCCCTTTACCCCATACGAATAATACAGCTAAAATTTGATTATTTTTCAATAATTATTTGATGACAAGAAAAATGTTGCTATTCGACCACAGAATATTCAGAATTCGGCTGATTTTCTTTGGCCCAATATTTGGTGTTTGGCCAAATCACTTTTCGTTACATTCCTATTTAAAAAATACATAACATGTAAAGAATTTTTTAAAAAAAGGCCTCATTTTTGAAATTTAAAATATAATTCTTAGAATAAAAATTATCCCTACATTTTTAGATTTTTATTTCCATTAATATTACATACAAGTAAACTTAAATTTTCTTCTTCTCAAATCCACCGATAAAATGTAGTAATTTAAGACAGAAATAATAACTAGTTCGAGAAATTTTACTCGCAAACTAACTATAGGGAAATTTCTAAAACTAGTTTTCTTTTGCCTAAAATACAAAATAAAATGAAAAAATATTAAAAAAAAAAACTTACTTTTAAATTATAATATTATAAATTATAATACATTTAAAATGTAAGAGTTAAAGTTTAATGACAGTTTAAAGAAACTTTATTCATTATGTGGAACTTTAAATAAAAGTAAATGTAATCATGTTATTGATACTAAGGGAAAATACCAGTTTCGGAAACATTTCTTAACCCTTTAAAAAAAAAAAAAAGTCAGATCCGCATTTGCGTTGAAATTTGCTTGTTAATGAAGACTAGTGGAGACTCCAAACAGATCTTTGAAACCACAAGCCATTCAAGATAGTTAAAAGAGTATGATTTCTTTGAAAGTAGATGGAGAATTCAATTAAGAAAAAAAAATCTAATATCTTGTTTACTTATTTCAGGGGTACATTACATCACTGGAAAGATTGGTTATTAACTTATTTCTCCTTATATCATATCATTTTATAATTAACATATAAGGCACTAACAAACTAAACTTAACAGTCAAAAACAAAATGAAACTTAACAGTCATGAATAACAATTAGTGCTTCCCAATAATTATGAAAAAAAAAATATTTACTAAAAAACATTATTTCATTTGAAGACACAGATTTTGAATAACATAATTTCAGCATAACACTTATAACAGTCTTAACACTTTGTTGCAGAATTTTTATTAAGCATATTTTTTCATTATTTTGCATTAGTTTAGTTCAAAATAAGTCACAATATTACATTTAGCATTTTAATAACTTATGGTTATGAAATATAGCATGAAACACTGATTTTTGTTGTTGCTTTAAATACTTCCTAACTTGGCTATACTTCCAAACAGTAATTTAGATCTAAGAGAAACAGTCATTCATCGTTGAAATTTCTTTAATTTACCAAATCTATTATTTATGCATGTTTGAATTTTAATGGAAAAAACTCCTTTTGTGTTATATATTTTATAGTACAAACGTAATTCCGATAATCATACAGAATTTTCTTGATTAACTATTAGACTATTTTTTATAATTNTGGAAAAAACTCCTTTTGTGTTATATATTTTATAGTACAAACGTAATTCCGATAATCATACAGAATTTTCTTGATTAACTATAAGATTATTTTTTATAATTGAAAATACCAAAATATAGTTTTGCATGTAATTAGAGCATCACAAAAAAATATATATATATATATATATAAAAGGAACACTGGTGTCACCTCTGCATCAAAGGGTTAAGAACTGGCCCTTACTGAAACAAACTGAATGGAGACAATTTAATTTGTCTTAGAATATTTAGATTATAATACTAACATTTCTTCAAGAGCAGTAAAGTTGGTAGGACCAGCTCCAGGCTGTGGATTACTCGATTTTGGATAAGCACCTAATCCCATGGCAATGCACACACATTCTCCAAGGATAAAACCTGCATAGATTCTCATACGGAAGTTGAAGAATGAAGGTGTGATGTAGAACACTCTGTACCAGAAAGATTTTTCCAATATGTCAGGTGTAGTAACATACTGAAACAAAATGTATCACATTTATTTCAATTACTTAAAAAAAAAGTCATAGATTATTAAATTCAAACCGTGGATTGTTTTTAATACAGTATACTCTTGATATCTCAAAGTTGAAGGGATGATAAAAAAAAATTTGAGATACTTAAGACTTACTAATACTTAAAAAGTTTTTGAGAAAACACATTTAGAACCAAATATGTTTCAAAGAGTAATATATACATATAGAATGTGTATTCTAAGAAGTAGAATCATGTAACATCAAAATAAGTACAAATAAATATGTTTGTATAACAGTTGACAATAAGTTTGAATACAGCAATGATAATTTTATTTTTAAAAGCGACACAAAAATAATTATGCATTAAATAGACAAGAACTGCTTTACAATAAACTTATATTAATAGAGTTTTTAAAAAAGTTTTAAAAAAAACTCAACCAGGGTGGCCTGTCGACATATTTTTCAAGTTGCTCATCAATAAATTTTTCTATTGGAAAAATAGCTACCAAGTCAGCGCTTTACATGTTCTCGAAACATTTCATGAAACGTTTTAATATGTAGGCAGTATTTTTTCATCAGGACGCAATAATGTTGAGTGCTGGTACATGGTGATTTTTCCGAAAAAAAAAATCCATATTTTACTTCAAAAAGTATTTGAAATAACAAGGTTTTGAGACGAAACACTTCGACATAGGAATTCAAATTACATTAGGTTGATATATTTTTTTACAAGGTTTTTAAGATAGCCAAGCTCGAAATATTAAGAGCATACTTATTAGCAATAAAATTACCGTCAACAGCCTGGTAGCAGAAATCTCCCAGCATGACAGAGGCTGCTGATTATCAGAGCATTTGAAGATTATTTTTCATTTCAGATTTTTTTAAAAATTATCTCAGCAACTAAGGATCATTTTTCGTCACAGATTTTAAAAAAACAAGCAATAATCATAATAAAGAGGAGAAATAGAAAAATAATTTTTAATTCTTAAAACTAGCCCAATTACTGTTTGCTCCAGGTGCTTTATAAAAACTTATGCTTTTGACGCCTGCAAATATGAAATTCCTAAATCTCGGAAAGGCCCGATAATAAATATAGTTTTTCAGGGTGCTTAGCCAAATTATTCAACAAAAAATAAGCGTCTTTTAAGCACTTTTCAATCACTCAAAAAATATTTTCAAGCACTTTAAAATATATCATAATTGGGCATATTTGGAAAGTTTTTGACAATTGACGGTTTTATCTTCATGTCAAAAACAAAACAAAACATTTTGACAGTGTTTTGAATTATTCTTTTGAATTGGAATTGTTTTGAAATTTTGAACCATGTAAAACGAATGACGTTTTCATACGCTACGGATTGACAATACGCCAAAATAGATTTGCTGGCAGAGTTTAGTGCGTTGTGGAAAATGCCCAGCAAGCATAATGAAAAAGTCATCTTTTAACTAATCATAAATTTTATTAGCAAGTAAAAATCATAACTTAACTTAAGCATCATAAAGGAGAAACAATCCTCTCCATAACATGAATTCAATACATACAGTCTTGAAAATCAAAAGAAACAAAAACTCTCCAAATCCAATCTTGATTTGTCATATATATACAAAGTAACACTTGCATAATGAGGGTACTTACACACTCAAAATTAATACTATGCAAATTCTGTCTTTGAATTATTTTTAAATGTTCGAACTCCCTCCTTCAGAGGTTTTTCGAACTCGTGATCTCTGACTCTTACTCGAACCTTGTTCGTTGAAATCCATAGTCTGACAAGATTGGGGTTGAATTAATTGTGAAATCGTTGAATAGAACAATGTGAACTATGTCCTTTTGCATAATTCGAAGCGAAAATTAAGATGGTAAAGGGAAAATCTCATATTGAAAAGGAAAAATTAAGCACTTTTTAAAATCACCCAATGAAAAAAAGCACCTTTAAGCACTTTTTAAAATTTTTTTATCAGTTCAATGAATATAATCATTAAAGTTGAATAAAATTTTAACCAAGTCTACATGTAAAAAATATATTTCTTTCAACAACAAAAAATAAATAAAAACATATAATTAATGAAAACATATAAATAGTAAAAAAGTAAACTTACTTCAAGTGGATAAAGATATGTCCCTATGAGATAAAGTAAAACATACAATGGTACGATTTGAATCCTCTGTTTAACATATCTATTTGCTGCAACCTGAGTGCTATAAGGAAGGTACAACATATCCCAGTATGTTCTGAATTTATAGTAAGGCCCTGTAAAAACATAAAGCTCATCAATGATATGCATTTAAAAAAAAAAGGAATACTTAAATTTAATTTATAAAAATAATAAAAAACAGAGAAAAAATTCAAGTGTAGAATTGCAGATGCAACTGACATTAAAATAGACTTATTTATTTCTATTTAACTTTTCAAAAAAAAAAAAAAAACACAGTCTAACTTAAATCCATCATTTCAGTGTTTTTTGTTTTCCTGTAGACACTGTCACGCTTTGATCAAAACAGCCATTAATAATGCTGGTTTAAATTGTCTTAAAAACTAGCAGAAGCTATCTCTTTTTGAGAGGAACTGATGATGAAGAAGAAAATGAGGTTTCATTACAATGTTGATATATTTGATGGTTGCTTAAGAAACGATTAAATAAGCTGAAAAAAAATGCAAAATATCTATAAAGAAGATAAAACAGAAACACAACTAGGGGTAACAATTGCAGAAGACCTCAAAGCCTTTGCAATAATGAAGAATTTTCAATATTCATGTGAACTTTCAGAAAAATAAATGCTATCTGTTACAAATCTATTGTTTGCACTGAGAAAAAAAAGAGGGTGGGTTCGAACCAAAATTTTCAAAGATTTTAGACAAATGCATTTATGTTTTTATTGCAAAATAAATATATTGCAGCTAAAGCATAACTTTTTTAATTAAAGTTTTTTTTATCATCGGTAATTTATTTCAATTTTCAAGCTTATAACTTCATTCTTAATCTTGTATTACTGTTTGATATTTTATATTGACTTGCATTCGTTTATTTTTCCATATATCGCTCGTAATGAATGATTCCATGAGAAACGATCAGGGTTTCACTGTATAAATTGAAAAAAATAATTGCTTCTCAATTTCAGCACTTGGTCCAAATTTTATTTAAGACAGCAAAAAAAAAAGTGACAAAAAAAACGCATCTCATTTTAATATTTAGAATAAAAGTGTAAGTTCAAAACATTTCATAAATCAACTTAGGGTCACCTATCCAAACAAATTAATCAAACTTGAACTTTCACAATAAAAATAATGCATGTGGTTTTAATTTATTCTAATAAATAATACCAACCAAAAGCTATAAGTTAACAAGGGGTCGGAAAAACTGCATAATTTTTGTAGTTTACAACAACTACTTCATTACAAATATAGTTAACCATAACTACATCTTTTTTTAAATGTAGTGATTACAAACTACTTTCAAAATGTAGAAACTATCTCAACTGCTAAATAACTACTATGAAACCACGTAATTTACACCTATAATCAAAATGATTTTGTGTAAAAAAATTGGCTTATACAAAACATGAGGAATTAGTAAGAAATATTTATTCATGTTTCATGAACCAGTTTGTTAGTCTAAAACAATCTATATTTTTTTCAAATTCGCTCATTTAACCTTCAACTCTTTTTGTCTTTATTAACAGCGAATATTTAATTTAAGAAATGCAAGGAAATTATTAAAAAAATTACAATTTGTTTTCATTTTCTCTAAGAGATTATGAAAATTGAAAATATGTTTCCTTCCAGTGAAATAGTTAAGCAGTTTTAAGTAGATTTTGCACAAAGTGTACCAAATTGTGAATATAGAGTGACCTAAAAAACCTTGGACTATTATTGTTTAATATGTTTTTACAAAACAAAAGAAAATAATTTCATGCAATTATACATCAATATCTTTGCTTTGTCTATCTATGCATCAATATCTTATCCTTGCTTTGCAATAGAGCTTTGAAATTCAAGGATTCTATGCAAACAGTGCTCTTTGCAATATTCATTGATCATATTTTATATAAGCCAATATCTAAAAACAAATGCAAAATGCAAATGCAAAATTGTCAAATTTCTTGCAGTGTACTCTATAAAAAAAAGTCGATAAAATTATTAAAATTTCATTCTTTTTTTCTATTTAAAATCAAAATATTCACAAAATTCCAAACTAACCAAATGCTTTTCTAGTTTAAATTAGTTAATTTTTTTTAAAACTAGAAACCTGTACTGGTACAGGTTTCAACTAAAAAACTTTGTTTTCATTCTTCTTAATAAACACTTAAAAAATTAATATTTTTTATATTATAGATTTTTATATCACTTAACATGTTTCCCATACATTCCTTAGTTTTTTGCTAGCTTTGAGGGTCATTCAACAATTGCAAACTTTCAAAATTGCGATTAACTGGACAATTCAAATTTTGAATCAAAAATCAATTATATACCAGCAAAACAATAAAATTTAATGTTATCAGTATATAGTTGGAGCTTAAAAGAACCTTTTTATTAATTAAGTTAGGTTCTAAAAGGTTCAAAAGAAATTAAAAAAATTAGCAATGATGCAAGAATTATAATGATTGGTCTGCAAACATTGCTGTTAGCAATTGTATGAAGATGCGTGATTGATTGGCTTGGTAAAGAAAAAATAATTCAAGGATTTCATTGGATGGGAATACAGAATCTTTCAGAAAATGAGTGTGAAATAAAATTGATAGTTATAAAATTATGACCAAATAATTTTTAGGAACTTTATGAAATTAAAAATACTAAAACAATTTTAATCATTTTGTCAAAAGAAAGAGAAATGCTCACAAAGCATAGGATAGAACTTGAACAATAAATAGATTTGGTTCATAAACTAGAAGACAAAAAAGATTATCCCCTGCTTTCATAATCAGGAGCAAATACCCTAACCCCTGTTTCACCCCCCCCCTAACACATTCTTTGCCTAAATGAATAGTCTCTAAATAGTCACCATGGAAGAGTTTCACAAGGTGTTCTGATCTAGTTTAACAGGGTTATAATAGAGCAAGCTTCAATGACAAATTATTGCCAAGTTGGTGACAATTCAATCGTTTGACGATAAATTTTGGTCTACAAAAAAGTGGGTATAATGGATGGTGAAATAATAGTAAATTTGAGAAAATCAAGAAAAAATAATCCAGTTTCTCTTTAAAATTCTTTGATTTTTTCAGGTTTTAATTTAAATTTCCCTGACTCTTCCAGGCAGTGGCGTATCTAGGGTATGGCAAGTATGGCGAATGCCATGGGCGCATTATTTCAAAAAGGCGCAAAATCAATCAACATCAACGATTATTTTTTTAATTAAAAATTTCACCAATTTTTTTTTCTTCAAGTTATGGCAGAATTAAAAAAAGCATCCAACATTTAACCTTTCCACGAGGGCTCGAAAAGAAGACATCGAGGTCTTTCGAGGAACTCTTTTTATAACTGGAGGAGTGAAATATGAAAGGGAACCGCTAATAATAAAAACAAAGTAGGTGACGAGCGTTAAACAATTTTAACCTCCCACTGTTTTTCATTTTTTTAATAACTTCGTTTGTAAACTCATAGACCACCTCAGTTAGGGATAATAGGAGGGCCAAGGTTTCCAGCGCTTTTACATAACTCGAAAAGTGCGGGGAAAAAAATGGGGGAAATAAGAAAAAAAAACATTCCACACCCCCTCTTTTTATGCTTTTTGATAAGTA